>NC_091625.1:45149363-45452393 GCF_027580195.1 Bos mutus
CTTCATCGTTTAGCTTTCCTTATAGTCCAACTCTCACATCCATACATGACCACTGGAAAAACCATAGCCTTGACTAGACGGACCTTCGTTGGCAACTGTCTCTGTTTTTATTTTAATTTCATGGCTGCAATCACCATCTGCAGTGATTTTGGAGCCCAGAAAAATAAAGTCTCTCACTGTTTCCACTGTTTCCCCATCTATTTGCCATGAAGTGATGGGACTGGATGCCATGAAAAAAGGTAAAGATGCAGAATAAAGTGTATCATGCATGGTGCACTGAGCAAAAACTTTTTAAAGTTCAGAATACAAAATTATAACTATAAAAGTACAAGAAAGTATAGGGACAAGTATTTTTAATAAAAATAAAGTTATTTTAAGTTACAGGCAAGGTGAAATATTCATTAAAATCATTATTAGACATTTAATAATTTCAAAAGCAATTGTATTGTCCACAAACATTCATTTTCATCACACCATGACCTGATTTAGGTAACCTACCTAAACTATATTCTAAGCTGATCATTTAAAACATTTCACCAATGGTCTCTCCTTACCCTTCCAACCCTCCTAATCTTACTTACTATCCTTATTGTACTCCAACTACAAACTTACAAGAGTAGTTCCTAATGACATCCAACATTTATCTTTTCTACCATGCCTTTCTATCCTTTCTACCTGTGTGTGGATCACAACAAACTGGAAAATTCTTAAATAGATGGGAATGCCAGACCACCTGACCTGCCTCCTGAGAAATCTGTATGCAAGTCAAGAAGCAACACTTAAGAACTGGACATGGAACAACAGACTGGATCCAAATTGGAAAAGGAGTGCATCAACACTGTATAGGGTCACCCTGCTTATTTAACTTCTATGCAGAGTACATCATGAGAAACACTGGGCTGGATGAAGCACAAGCTCGAATCAAGATTGCTGGGAGAAATATCAATAACCTCAGATGTGCAGATGATACCACACATATGGCAGAAAGCAAAGAAGAACTAAAGAGCCTCTTGATGAAAATTAAAGAGGAGAGTGAAAAAGGTGGCTTAAAACTCCACATTCAGTAAACTAAAATCATGGCATCTGGTCCCATCACTTCACGGCAAATAGATGGGCAAACAGTGGAAACAGTGTCAGACTTTATGTTTTTGGGGTCCAAAATCACTGCAGATGGTAACTGCAGTCATGAAATTAAAAGACGCTTGCTCTTTGCAAGAAAAGTTATGACCAACCTAGACAGCATATTAAAAAGCAGAGACATTACTTTGCCCACAAAGGTCCGTCTAGGCAAGGCTATGGTTTTTCCAGTAGTCATGTATGGATGTGAGAGTTGGACTATAAAGAAAGCTGACCGCCAAAGAATTGATGCTTTTGAACTGTGTTTTGTCGGAGAATACTCTTGAGAGTCCCTTGGACTGCAAGGAGATCCAACCAGTCCATCCTAAAGGAAATCAGTCCTGAATATTCATTGGAAGGATTGATGCTAAAGCTGAAATTCCAATACTTTGGCCACCTGCTGTGAAGAACTGACTCATTGGAAAAGACCCTAGGGGCTGGAAAAGATTGAAGGCAGGAGGAGAAGCAGATGACAGAGGATGAGATGGTTGGATGGCATCACCGACTCAATGGACATGAGTCTGAGTAAACTCCGGGAGTTGGTGATGGACAGGGAGGCATGGCGTGCTGCAGTCCATGGGGTCTCAAGGAGTCAGACACGACTGAGAGACTGAACTGAACTGAAGTGAGCCATGCCTTTGCTAAATTCTCTTCTTCTCTTACTACTGTTATAGACTGAGAAAGATATAAGCAGTGCCTGACAGCTGGGGGCTGGCCTGTCACTCTGAGTCAGGCTGTGATGCTGGCTTGGCACTCATAACTATGCTACAGTATGCAGAGCATGACACTGTATTCTCAACACAAATGATTTCAGGACACCAATACCAGACAGAGCCACTCTGACTTTATCTGAACAGAAACCAAAACAAGAAACAAAATCATCATCTAAATGAAACAAATGATCAAACACTCCCTTTTTCTGACTAATTTGTATGCTTTCTTACCAGTTCCAGTCACAGCTACACTCTGTTCTTTCTGCCTACTAGAAAAGTATTATTAAGATACCCACCATAGAATGATTCCTTTCTTCTCATAGCATCCATTCCAGAGCAAGTCTCAACTTCCTTGACCCCTTTCCCAGATCACAAAGCAAAACTCTCATCTTTTCTAACACCCCCTTTACGGAGATGCTCCAACGTGACACATGATGTACCATGCTCCTTGCTGCCTCAATATCATATATCTAATTTTTTTTTTTTACTCTTCAGGTATATTCTTGATGGCAGTTACACATATATAATTATATAATGCGTTTTACTTTTACCTTTTAATCTTGTTCAAATCACATAGTAACTAAAAAGTCTCCATCATCTGAAACCAAGCTATTTTTAGTTTCAGCACATACTTATAAACAGGTCATACTGAATTTTATGCATTTACTGATACATGTGTTTCCACCACAAGCCAATATACACTTGTTCCTTAAAAAAAAAAAAAAAAAAAAAGATAAGCTCCTTGTGCTCCAAACATTTATATCTTTATTTCACACAAAGTGGGAAGGCACAGATATGTCATTAATCCCTTTTATTTATTGATACAGCCCCAAATTCTATACTGGCAGAACAGACTGGTTCCAAACAGGAAAAGGAGTACATCAAGGCTGTATAGTGTCACCCTGCGCATTTAACCTGTATGCAGAGTACATCATGAAAAATGCTGGGCTGGACAAAGCATAAGCTGGAATCAAGATTGCCAGGAGAAATATCAATAACCTCAGATGTGCAGATGACACCAACCTTAATGGCAGAAAGCAAAGAAGAACTAAAGAGCCTCTTGATGAAAGTGAAAGAGGAGAGTAAAGTTGGCTTAAAGCTCAACATTCAGAAAACTAAGATCATGGCATCCAGTCCCATCACTTCATGGCAAATAAATGGGGAAACAGTGGCAGACTTTATTTTTTTGGGCTCCAAAATCACTGCAGATGGTGAATGCAGCCATGAAATTAAAAAACGCTTACTCCTTCAAAGGAAAGTTACGAGCAACCTAGACAGCATATTAAAAAGCAGAGACATTACTTTGCCAACAAAGGTCAGTCTAGTCAAGGCTATGGTTTTTCCAGTGGTCAGGTATGGCTGTAAAAGTTGGTCTGTAAAGAGCTGAGCGATGAAGAATTGATGCTTTTGAACTGTGGTGTCAGAGAAGACTCTTGAGAGTCCCTTGGACTGCAAGGAGATCCAACCAGTCCATCTTAAAGGAGATCAGATGTTGAAGGTGAAACTCCAATACTTTGGCCACTTGATGCAAAGAGCTGACTCATTTGAAAAGACCCTGATGCTGGGAAAGATTGAGGGCAGGAGGAGAAGGGGAAGACAGAGGATGAGATGGCTGGATGGCATCACTGACTCAATGGACATGGGTTTGGGTAAGCTCCAGGAGTTGGTGTTGGACAGGGAGGCCTGGCGTGCTGCCTTTCATGGGGTCGCAGGCAGTTGGACAAGACTGAGCGACTGAACTGAACTGAACAAAACAATTTAGCATTTCTGAATCAAGTTGAAAACACACACACCATATGATTCAAAAGTTCTATTTTGAGATACAGTCTAGAAAAATTCTTGTATATGTGTACTGGAAGACTTAGAATGTTCAGTACAGTATCGTTTTAATGGAACAAACTAAACATCAATTGATAATAATGATGATAATATGATATATTCATAGAAGACAATGCTATATAATTCCAATTATAGATAGGTGAAAATCCATATAAGAATATGGATTAACTACAACTATATATGATGTCTTTAAATATTAAGCACAAAAACCAGTTTTAAAATAGTTTTTAAAAAGCCATAATAAACAATGATTTAATCAATTTCTAGTCTCCTAATCCCAAAGAAATATAAGTGGGAGAACTATGGCATAACTAACAAATTAAAAAATTCTTAAAATTAAAAGTTAAGCTGACAACTACTAAACTATTATTTCCTATAAAATAAAAATGAATAATCTAAGTCAGCATTGTCCAACAGAACTTTCTGTGATGATGGAAATGTTCTATATTTGTACTGTGCAATACAATAGCTACTAATAATATTAGCTTCTGAGCACTTGAAATATGGCTACTGCAGCGGAGAAACTAAATTTTTAATTTTAATCCATTTCAAGAGTGATTTTTTATAAACAATTTTCTTTATAACTGATTATCACATGAACAGCATAGACTTAAGTATTTCCTTCATAGAAATAGAACCTAGAAGAATAATTATTCAATGCATAAAATATATAGTTTTGGCATCTTAATAAGTTGTTGATTTTCTTTAATAGTAAGTCTATATAAATTTATAATAATTCTTTGCTCTTCAACTTTCACCATTAAATCAAACATCAGATGTTAGATAGAAAGATGTTTCATTAGAAAAAAGAAATTTTACATGTTTTCTCTAGGTCCTTCCACATCTAAAAATCTCCACCGGAACTGTGTAACTACTGAAAACACAGAACTAAATTAAATTTCCATTCTCCCCCCAAAAATTTAATAGGAAAGTCTCTATTGTCACAGATGAGAATACTAGCTAAGGCACTTACTACTCTATGATGTCAGTCAAGTTTATTTAAACTTCTGAGCTTCAATCTTCTCATTTTAAAATGAAATAATCTCTAATCCAGATGAATACCAAGATGAAATGAAATGAAATAATACATTTACATTACACAGTGTCTAATCCTTATTCAGTTCAGCTCAGTTCAGTTGCTCAGTCGTGTCTGACTCTTTGCAACCCCATGAACTGCAGCACGCCAGGCCACCCTGTCCATCAACAACTCCTTAAATCCACCCAAACCCATGTCCATTCAGTCGGTGATGCCATCCAACCATCTCATCTTCTGTCGTCCCCTTCTCCTCCTGCTCTTAATTTTTCCCAGCATCAGGGACTTTTCAAATGAGTTAGCTCTTTCCATCAGGTGGCCAAAGTATTGGAGTTTCAGTTTCAACATCAGTCCTTCCAATGAACATAAAGGAAGGACCGATCAAAATTTTTGGGGGGAATTCCCTGGCAGTCCCACAGGTTAAGAGCCTGTGCTTTCACTGCTGAGGGCACAGGTTCAACCCCTGGTCAAGGACCTAAGATCCTGGAAGTCACATAGTGTAGCCAAATGCATTAAAAATGTATTTATTTTCAATTTTTCTATGCTTATCAGTAATAGTACTAAAATTGTACTTAGTAAGTTTAGCTTTATAACACTTAATAGCTCATAAAGAACATATTCTGAGTCATTAGTTATTCTTCAAATTATTTTTTAACAAATAACATATTTTATGCAAAGCCAAGCAAAATGAATACCTACATGTAGTAGGTATTCAATAAATACTGGATGAATGAATAGGCCTAAGTTTTTCCATTGTATGGATATATTATAATTTAAAGACATGCTGATTCTTACAGATTTTCTTAATGTCAATATTTGCACTATTATCAATAATGAAATAAATTCTGCCATAAGCCATTGTTTAACTATTTCCTTATAAGCCTGACTCATCAACAAAGAATAATTTTTTATCTATTATGAGTTTCAACCTTTTTCCCTCTACCTTGGTGAAACTCCCTTTTCTTGAGAAAGCATATTAGTTGGACTACCTCTTCAGGCACAAGAATTTATATTTTATACAACTGTATTAGGTACCTACATTTAGGTAGGTACTTTTAACTTATTTTCTGAACTGACATTTAGATGTTAAAAATAAGTTGCCTTTTTAATTAATACATTTTAAGTAATTAATTACTACTTAGACTTAAGAATTAAATACAATCTTGTCTTCGCTATTTTATAAATGTTAGTATCTTCACTCCATTATTTTAAGTTGCTCATTCAAGAGATTAAATTGTTATGTACACTAAAAATTAATTTCTATTCTGAAGGAAACAGCTATTGGGTTCAGATACAATTTTTAAAGTTTTATTACATGGAAAGTGTTAACATAGCCATCATTATATTTCAGTGAGACATGATGCATTTAGTATTTGCAGTAGACAGAATTCTGTCACTCACAATCATCCCTAACCCTTTACTTATTCCCTCCTTGGTGAAGGTGACGGAATATCACTCCTGTCATTATGTTACACAGTTGTAATTACAGTTACTAACAGTTGACCCTGAGTTAATCAAAAGGGAGATTATGGGGTGTGTCTTGGGCTCTATATAACCACATGAGTTTTCCAAAAACAGATTTTTTTTCTGGCTGGTGACAAAAAGGGAAGGCAGAGAGATTTGAAGCAGGCAAAGAATGTGACCCACCATTGCTGACATGAAGATATTGGGTCCATGAGGCCTCTAGGACTCTAGAGTGGTATCTGGCTCCTAGCTGATGAGAAAATGGATTCTTCAGCTCTATAGTCACAAAGAAGTATTTTATACTAGCAATAGGAATAAGCTAGATAGACAGCACTGAGCTAGAGATGAGAACAAGTTGATTGATACCTTGATTTCAGCCTTGTGATAATCTGAGCACCCAGCACTAGAGAACCCAGCCACAGTGAGGAGATTTCCAACCTATATAGACTGTGAGCTAATAAATGGGTACTGTTTTAAGCCACTAAGTTTGTGGTAATAGAAAGCTAATTCAGTATCGAAGTGGGAGGAAGGAAAAAAGGAAGAAGAGAAATATAAAAAAACGTATACCTCATCAACAGCAGGAAGCAGTGTACAACGTAGTGCTCAAGGACTATCTTACAGCTGAAAAAACAGCCCTAGAGTAATAACAGCTCTTACACAGCAACTACCTACCAATGCAGTGTGGAAGGTTAAAAAAAAAAGAAAAAACGACACAAAATTTTAAGTCTTTGGAGTTTGTTTTCTACATTCTTTCTTATCTGTGAGTGCCTTTCCTCATCCACTGAAGATTACAAAATTCTTAAGACTAACAGTAACTCACTATCTCAACCAAAACAGAAAAATATTTGAGTGATCCCTGGTATGTATTCACTAGCTAATAAAAATTAGCTTCATTCGGATGCTACTTACACTATCCGGGACAGTACTTCCCTTATAGCTGTGCAGAAACTCATATGACATTTTAAATACTGCATTGCAGAAATGTAAAACATAGGGACAATGCCAATGCTTGCAAGTTGTCTTTCTTGGGGTATTTCCTTTACTCAGAGATGATATCCCTCTTATGAACTGACAGTAATTACAAATACATGTTCTTATGTGGCAAAATAAGAAACAGGCTATGCAGCAGCATGCCAGAGCTGGCTCATACCAGCTAAAGACAGCTCATTGTTAAATTTGTATGAATTTCATGAGATAGTTGTTAAACATGGCCAGTATTAAAAGTTAACATAAAGATAAAAGTAAATAAATTATATGAAAAACTGGTTAAAAAATACTCAAAAGTTACCACTCCCTAATTATTTTACTACCTTTACTATTACCCACATTGTGAGGTTATTTACATCTTCTGAATATGTACAGTGGAACTAGCACCTAATTGTGTGTCACTGTGCGTTTCTCCCCAGTTCCACATCACTGACATTGCATTGATAGCTTCAGATTGGCTATGGTGGAAGTATTGATACCATGAAAACTGGCAAGTAGTACAAATCATGGCAAGATGCATTGTTTTACTGATTGTCTACACACTTAGGAAAGTGATGGAGAAAATGTTAATAATACAGATTAAACCTAACAGTGATTCATTTCTATAGCTGTTACATTGTAAATAGCACAAAATTAAGGAAATAGTCCAAAATATTCAAAATCTGTTATCCTGTTCAGCAAAAAGTCACAATAAAATTCGAATATACATCTTTGTCTTTGTTGTTTGACTTACCGGCTAACTCATTAGTGTAAAAATATCACTTAACATTCATGTATTAACTATATTTATTCATCAATTGCAAGCACAGTTTGGCTATAGATAAAAAACAGTTCAGAAAAAAAAGAAGATATTCTGTGAGAATCAATTGGCCACATGGAATTTATAATAAAAAGTACTATATATTATTATTTGCAAATTGTATTCTACATTAGTAGAACTTATATCAGTAAAAACTATAAGACACAATTTTTTTAGAAAGCCAATTATTAAACAGTTACCACGTCACCCTATTTTTTTTTTTTTTAGTGTTTACTAGTCCACGAAAGTAACAAAATTACAATCTCTGAAACAGCACCTAAATTTTTAAACCATTTTTTTCTCTGGTTGTGGAATAAAAGGTTTAGTTTGTAATAGGAAGAATTTCTGGCAGTTGTAAGTGGTGAGATATTTACCAGCTGAGAGCAGGGAGGAAGTAGTGATAATCTAGTAATAGTACTGGTGCAGTCTGAGGATAAGTCCTGCTAAGTAAGCGGTTCATTACTGGACCATGACAAGTATACAAACTGAGAAAGGATTTGCTCCAAGGTGTATCATCTGCAAGAGATCAGAAATTATTAACACTGGAAGAAAAAAAGCTCAGAATCACTACTCTAGGACACCTAGAGTTTGCCAGGAGACTACACCTGATACAATCCTGTTGAGTAACAGAGGTAGCCACCTTCAAGCAGACTCTGCTCAGTTCAGTTCAGTCGCTCAGTCGTGTCAGACTCTTTGCAACCCCATGAATCGCAGCACGCCAGGCCTCCCTGTCCATCACCAACTCCCAGAGTTCACTCAAGCTCACGTCCATTGAGTCGGTGATGCCATCCAGCCATCTCATCCTCTGTCGTCCCCTTCTCCTCCTGCCCCCAATTCCTCCCAGCATCAGAGTCTTTTCCAATGAGTCGACTCTTCGCATGAAGTGGCCAAAGTACTGGAGTGTCAGCTTTAGCATCATTCCTTCCAAAGAACACCCAGGGCTGATGTCCTTTAGAATGCACTGGTTGGATCTCCTCGCTCTGCTACACTCAAAAAAAGGGAGACAGCCGTAAAAAAGAATGAAATTTTGCTATTGTAACAACAAGTACGGACTTGGAAGGTACTATGCTAAGTGAAGTAAGTTGTACAGAGAAAGACAAATACTGTACAATAGCACTTATAAGTGGAATTGGGACTCCTTGTGGCTCAGACGGTAAAGAATCTGCCCGCAAAGTAGGTGATCTGGGTTCGATTCCCGAGTCAGGAAGATCCCCTAAAGAAGGGAATGGCAACCCACTCCAGTATTCTTGCCTGGAGAATTCCATGCAGAGAGAAGCCTCGTGAGTTATAGTCCATGGGGTCAGAAAGAGTCAGACACGACTGAGCAACTCAAACACACACATATGTGCAACTGAAAAAAATACAACAAACTAAGGAATAAAACAAAAAGGAAACAGACTCACAGATATAAAGAACAAGCCAGTGGGGAGAGGGAACAGAGGAGGGGCAAGATAGGGGTAGGGAATTAAGAGGTACAAACTTAAGTTTAAAATAAATAAGCTACCAGGATACTCTATACAACATAAGGAATATAGGTAACATTTTATAATAACTATAAATGGAGTATAACCTTTAAAAATTGTGAATCACTATGTTATACTTCTGAAACATAATATTGTACATTAACTATTGCTCAATTTTTTTTGAAGTTAAAAAAAAAAAAAAAGATGCAGGAAGCCAGGTGCCACAGGCCAGAGGCCCAGAAGCTGCTAGTAAGAGACAAATGTGTACCATTTTTCTTTTTATTCCACTTAACACAGAACCTTCAGCCAAATTACAACTTTCTTATAATCACCACCAATACCATTTACCAATCTTGAGCTATCTTCACTCTCCTTTAAATGCCCAAATGCATGGCTAATGTTTTCTAAATGCTCACCTGATTTTAGTTCATCTCTTAGGCTATTTTTATATGATGAACCACCCCCTTCTCCCAGCTTTAATGGATGTCCTAAATATTATTTATATCTATGGTTTTGTAAAATTAAAATATATCATGAAAATGTTTAAAAGATGTTTAAAAGACCTTTAATTTCTTTCAATTTAAGGATAAACTGTGAGCTAAAGAGTAAAGATGTTAACATTTATTGATATACAGTATTATTACACAATAATAATTATATGGTAATTGTAAAAGGAAATGGCAACCCACTCCAGTCTTCTTGCCTGGAAAATCACATGGACATAGGAGCCTGGAGGGCCACAGTCTATGGGGGTCGCAAAGAGTCAGACATGACTCAGCAACCAACCAACAAATTAATCACTATTAATTCGTGACCGTGCTGCAGTCCATGGGGTCGCAAAGAGTCAGACATGACTGAGCGACTGAACTGAAATTTGTGACTGTCACCCAAGAATTTCTCAGTTTGTTCTCATGGAACCATGCCCCATGAGATGATTATTTAAAAAAAAAAAGTGGTACCACCAAGGTGCCAATGTTCAAGTGTGTAAAATATCATAATCTGCATCTTTATCTTGGAAGCTGATAGCATACTTAAGTATAATATGGCATTGAAAAGTCATACATTAAATGAATAAACTAGCTGAACTTTGTGTAACCAAGAACTTCCAGAACTTAATGAATAAGGACTTTTTTCCCTTTCAGGGAACACTTACTAAAACACCATAGAATACTCATTTGCAAAACATGCTTTGGAGCATTAGCCATCATTCAATTTTACCACTGGGCCTGAAATCATTCAAATTAACTCCTTCCCAGGAATAGTCTTGTCTATATCTAATACCACTATGTGTAAACACCTTTATATAATACCTAAGGAATAGTCCAAATACATTTTGGTCATTTTGTAAATTCTCTCATCAGATCTTATAAACCTTATTATCAGGCTAACTGGCAGCTCAAACTTGCCCATGACCTAAAGACAAATTCTTTTAACTCTGTATCTAAGTATAACAGTACTTGACATGTTTAAAGAAATACCTCTATTAAAGAAAAAGCAATACAGTAACTCTCCCTGGTTTCTCTAGATCTCACTGCATTAGTTTCTATGACAGCATGATTTTCTTTTAAGTGCTTTGGAAGTGCTTTGCCTTGGTTTTGTAGGAAAGTCAACAAGAGTTAGGAAAGAAATGCACTCATTTTGATTTGCAATCATTCCCTTCTGAATAGGAAGCAGCATTACAAATTAAATTGTGCAAGTATTAAAATTAGCTGTAATTGTCAAGGATGTATGAATTAAATGAAATTGGCTGTTCATCCTCCAGTATAAATGAGGTAACTGAAAGTCAAGATTTAAAAGTTTATAATAAAAAGCTAAAGTGATAGATAGGAACAGAAGAGCAGATAGAAGCTTGGCAGCAATGGGCAAATGATTGAAATTTCAAGCTAGTTTTCTTTTGTTAAAAGCAGCTTCTCCAGTAAAGAAAAATTGATTAATCAGAGAAACTGACAAGGATCACAGGAACCTGGTCAATTTCTCTTAGCAGCCAGCTCCATGTGTTAAAGACTTTGAAGCAGAAAGACACCGATTATCAATTTCCTACAGAAGCTCTTTACACCAGGAAGAGAGAGTGGGGGTGGAAATTGAGCAAGAGGAGAAACACACACACACAACACAGTGAGAGGAGCAAAATGAGTGAAAGATTTCAAAACAGCAGTATTTTAGAAGAGATGGGGAAAATAATAGCACAAAGAAAGCAAAGGCTAAGGTGAATTTTAAAATGAGAAAGAATATATCCAGGATCCTTTGTGATGCTTTCTTTTTACTAGCTAAAATAATATGTTCCCAAACCTACTGCGAAGTCCAACCTCCATTCTGATTAGCATTTATCTTGAGAATGGGCCAAATATCCAGGAGACAAGAGAAAATTTACAGCATGAAATCCCATAGCAGAAACTGATAGCAACAGGCATACCTTTGAATATGTGGTAGGAACAAAATTACTGACATTAGACTAAGGATGGACATTAGATTTCTCAGCACAACTGTTCCTCGTGGTTGTGTTGAGAAAATGAGTGGCCTAGCCAACAATTTAAGTGCACACAATATGAAAATGTTAATCCAATCTGAGTGTAGAAGGGGAATCTCAATGAGTAAAGATACATGGGTGATAACTAACAAATATGTGGATGAGCATATAATTAATCAATCGCTGTTGAGAAACAAACATATAAAGAGGGTACAATAAAGCCTATTTCCTTTCATATTAAGTGAAAATTAATATAGGTTCCTTTAATATAGGTTTTTAATTCCTATAGTGCCAGACAGACCTAAAGTATATCTGCCACTGAAATCTAGGTCATCACGTAATCTTCTGAGCATAAAAAAGGAATATATACTTTTGTGCATCTTTGAAACCAATTTGGGAATTTCAAGTTGAGAGGGGCTCCAGGGAACTCCCTATGTCATATATAAAAATTTTCAAACTCAAAATAAGGACAGTTTTTACCTTTGACTATCTGCATTAATTTTTCTGCCAAGAATGTTTTTTTACTTTTTGCTCTGTGGCCAAACATCATCCTTTCTAAAAGAAATAAAAACTCACCTTCTCTCAACTGCATATAACATTAACAAGGTACTTAATATGCTTTTCTTATCTATATAGATTCATCAAAGCTTGTACAAACTGATAAATTTTAGTAACAATTCTTTCATGGAATTTTACTTAAAAAATTTAAGATACTAAATTACAGAATTTCAAATAATATATTTTAAAATGAGGTCATCTCTAAATATAATTAGCAGAATTGAATTCCATATCAGCTAGGAGAAAAAAATATTAACTTGCCTATAAAACTGAAAACTAGTCAACGATTTAATAAAGACCTTCTAAATTTTTATACAAAATAAACAGAACATACCAATACTTTCTATATTTAGCATGCAAAACTTAAGACATATTAATGTAACATATTAATATAATGCCATTGGTTTTTTATTGAATTTTCCCAGATGACAAAATTTTCTATATTAATTTATAAATTTATTTTCCTATTATAGTTTAATTAGTTTAAAATTTCTCTAAATTGGCAATAATTTGACAATTGAAAGTTATTTTCCCCATTTGCAAAAAAAAAAAATTTTTTTTTTTGGTAAATAGCATAAAAAAAAATAAATGAAAGGTAAGCAGTGGTTAGCTCTGGATGGTGGGATAATGGGTAATTCTTATTATACTTTCCTTTGTCTAAATTTCCCATAGTCCACATATACAACATTTATCAACAGAATGATATGACATTCTGAAAATAAAATGTTAGAATGTTTGATACTTAGCTTTCAGTTCACACGGTTATATAAATATGAATTTATTGGTCTTATCCCAAATGTTCAGGCCCTCTAAAATCATTTAGCCTAATTCTGTATAAACAAAAGACTACAGATAATAATTATGAAGTGCTAGATATTTAGTAAAGCACTTAACAAAGTAATTTAATCCGAGGTTCTCAAATAGGGGCAATTTTGTCCTCCAGGAGACATTTGGCAATGATGAGAGATGTTTTTGGTTAACGCAACTGGGGAGGTGTGTTTCTGGTATCTAGTGGATAGAGGTCAGAGATATTGCTACATACTCTATAAAGCAAAGGATAACCTCTCACAACGAAGAATTATCTGGTCCCAAAGCTCCAACTTGGCCCAAAGTGCTAAGATTGAGAAATCCTGCTGTGAATCATTAACCTCTACTTCTCTTTATTAAGAATAATACTCTATGTACCTCAAAGTATAATTAATTCAGACTTACAGCCATCATCTCATATGTTATTTTTTTTTCTTTTCTCCCAAAATAAAACCTTTTTTAATGCACAGGTGCCAATTCTCCTGAGATTGTTTTCCAGAGTTCAAATATCACTATGGAATTTCTTAGAGATGCCATATTTTGTACTGAGTATTGTTAGTCTATGTCCCTATTTTTTACAATGAAAACAGAAGATAAAAAAGAGGCAGAGGAATAAGAGTTAGTGCATGAAAAGGGTATTTTTGTTCATCTTCTTTTCCTCATTGCTATATCTCACATACTAGGTGTTCAATCCGTTGAATGAACTGATGGAGCTAAGTCCTGATGAAGACTGCCTACCACCAAGTCCCCTCTGGAAAGCGATCTACTTGCAGAAACTCATCAATGGAAGAAAGACCTCAACATCACATCTTCAGTCAGTCAGTTCAGTTGCTCAGTCATGTCCGACTCTTTGCGACCCCATAAATGGCAGCACGCCAGGCCTCCCTGTCTATCACCAACTCCCGGAGTTTACCCAAACTCATGTCCATTGAGTCGGTGATGCCATCCAGCCATCTCATCCTTTGTTGTCCCCTTCTCCTCCTGCCCCCAATCCCTCCCAGCATCGGGGTCTTTTCCAATGAGTCAACTCTTTGCATGAGGTGGCCAAAGTATTGTAGTTTCAGCTTCAGCATCAGCCCCTCCAATGAACACCCAGGACTGATCTCCTCTAGGATGGACTGGTTGGACCTCCTTGTAGTCCAAGGGACTCTCAAGAGCCTTCTCCAACACCACAGTTCAAAAGCATCAATTCTTCAGTGCTCAGCTTTCTTCACAGTTCAACTCTCACATCCATACATGACCACTGGAAAAACCACACGCCTGTCTAATTCCAAAGCTTCTTTCTCTGATTTGCCTAACTTTCAGGTCTTTGCTCTTTTCAGTATGGAACCTAGGTAGCTAATCAAGGCTGGGTTCTGATCAGTAAGATCTCAAGTACAGATGATAGGAAATTGTGTGACATTTTGAGATTATAAAAGCAGCAACAACAATTACTGGTTGGACATGAAGGATAAAGAAGAGACATGAGTCAGAAATGACACTAACTTTTCTTAGGCAACTAAAGCACTTTGGTGAATGTTTGCGATCAGATTAGATCAGATCAGTCGCTCAGTTGTGTCCAACTCTTTGCGACCCCATGAATCGCAGCACGCCAGGCCTCCCTGTCCATCACCAACTCCCGGAGTTCACTGAGACTCAAGTCCATCGAGTCAGTGATGCCATCCAGCCATCTCATAGGGAGAAGTGAAAAGGTATGTCCTCCAGACGGGAAATCAGTATATATGAAAGGAATTGTCACAGATGTAAGTTTTACCTAAGGAAAAAGAATAAAGTTCAAGCTCTTTGGACTTAAATAGATGAGACATGTTAAGTCCTTCCCCTCCAATATACTGGAGACATTTTAGACTTAGCAATAAACTGTGGCAATAAATGCAGCACAGAAGCCACCATCTTTTCTCCTAAAAAATAAAAGAGAGGGGCAGAAGCCCCAAAGTATTCTGGGCCCACAAAAGCAGAGTTTAACATGTATAAATTGATGCATAATGAATATGTTAGTGATATTAAAAGAGAAGCAAATATAAGTTGAACACTGCTGCTGCTAAATCGCTTCAGTCGTGTCCAACTCTGTGCGACCCCATAGACGGAAGCCCACCAGGCTCCCCCGTCCCTGGGATTCTCCAGGCAAGAGTACCGGAGTGGGGTGCCATTGTCTTCTCCGAAGTTGAACACTAGGTTTTCTTAAAGAAGAGTTTACATATGCTTTCTTGAATAACATCCATATCTTTTATTCAATGGAAGATAGGGGGAATGTTCCTAATGTATTATACTTCTTTAATGTTCAAGAAATATTTTTGTGTATGAATTATGAAAAGCATTATACTGCACAAAATACAAAATTTGGTAAGACAATTCCACTCAAGAGTTTACAATTTAGTCAGAGACACAACAAAATTTAACAGAAGACAATCTATGACAAACAGAGTTTTGAAGTTTATAAGAAGTAAGCAAGCAATTCTAGCTAGAATGATGAGGGAAGTCTTCAGGCAAAGAAGGATCTGAATTTGGGGCTGGATTTTCAAAGATGGCAAGAATTTTCAAAGGTGAATGTAGGAAGGAATTTAGGGGAAAGACAGTATTGTCTGTGCCAAGAGGAAGAGGCAAAGACATATAGGCTATGTTGTGACTTGACAAAGACAACAATTTAAATAAGTATGACAAGAAAGACTGTAAAAGTAGATTCAATCAGGTCATGAAGAGTTAGAATGCCTGGCTAAAAAAATCTAAATTCTATTTAAAAACAAAGAGCCAATGAAGCTTTGGGGGGCAGGAGTCCTTTAAAGAAATTCATAAATAGCAATGTTTAAGGTGAGGACCAATGGATAAACCTGCCTAATCTCTAGCTGGCCCACCCAGGCCTGAGAGTTTCATCCTTCAGCACAGTTCCACCTTGCCCTTTGCCTATTCCTTCCACCCAGCAAGCATCTGGCACCCTACCTGCACACTGGCCTGTAGAGGCTCTTTCACTTGTCATCTCTGCACAAGTATGATGTTAAATGCCCTCCCAGGCTACCAAGTTCCTATGTATTTCCACAGCAAATCTCAAATGGCCTCTTCTTTCATCAAACTTTTCTCACTACTAAAAGCACAGGCAATGCCTTAATGCTCTTATCTTAGCACTTATCACTCTGTGGTAACCACTGGTCACACACACAACACACACATACACACACATGCCCCTAACTGCAAGTTTCTTAAAGACAGGGACAGGATATTACTGATCTTTTAATCCTAACACATTGTAAAGCTAATGTTCATTTTCCCTCCTGCCTCTCTACATTATTCTCCCTTCCTCTGTTGGAATATTCTTTTCCTTATTCATTATCTATTAATTTTTCTACTCTCATCACAAATTTACTACCCCAAAGTAGTCATCCTGACCCTGAAACTAGGTTAGAGCTCTCACAATTACATACTCACAGGACCATGTACCTTTTCTTCAAGGCACTCATTGTGGTTTTTATTTTACTTTCATTTATGTGGTCTGATTGTCTGTCACCCCTACTGCTCTTTAAACTCGTGAAGTCAGAATCAGAATCTCTGTCTGCTTGTGGCTCACAATTGAAACTGAAGTACTTAGCATAAGATAAGCACATCAATATAAAATTAAAACAGCTAAAAATGTGGCTGGAACCCAGAGAGTCAAGAGCACTGCTCTGGAGTCATACTGCTGGCTCAATTGCGTAAAGTAGGAATTCTAATTCTAAGAGCATTGTTTTCATCTGTAAATATGAGACAATAATAGTAACTATCTTTCAGACTTGAGAATATTTAATGGCTGTAAAACGCTTAGCATGGTACCTTGCACATGCAAACACTATAAAATTACATGATACAATTATCATTCTGCTGTTATTGATGTCATAATCACTGTCATTGCTACAATACTGATTGGCTGTAGGTGAATGGTCTCTTGTGTTGGCCGAATAGAAACCTTGATACAGGGGAGTCTGGATGATGGGAAGACAGGATCAAATGATGGTAAACTGGGGTCTATCCCCAGGGAATGGTAGTAGTGGGAACTTAGCATCAGCAGTGGCTATAACAAACTAATACAAATGTCTGTTGATCTGGAGAGGGGCTAGACTAACAGAAAGGAATATATGATCATATTCTTTTTCAAGTTATTCTACCAAAATTTTACTTATACTCATCATTTTTACATTATTTGAAATATGCATGAAATTTTACTTTTATATTTGCCCTTTCAGTAAACAACATTCAAAAATTTCAAACATCTTTGATTTACTCTATAAAAAGTAAGTATTATACAATATTATTTATTATATTATTTATTTTTATCTTTCAGACATGAACTATAACTTCTAAAATCCTCTTTAAGTTCATTGTGAGATTCCATGGCCATGCTGCTTAATTTTTTCAAAGGGTCAAAAGTATGAGACTTAAACACATGTGGAGCTAAGAAAAGGGATTGCCCTTTAAGATGAAGAAATGCTGGCCCAAGTATCTATAGCACAAAGAAACTTGGGCCCTTCAGCAAGCTTATGCCAAAATTTACGGTGTTTACCCTACTAAATCTGCATTTCTTTACTCATCCTGAAACCAGCAAGAAAAGCACTTTATGAACAATCTAAGGAAGTAAATAATTAAAACATTTCTAGATCTATCAGTATCAGTATTTTCACTGTTAGCCTACTCTATGAGTCAGTCTGTGGTTTAAAAAGCCTTCTAAGCAAAAATGTGCTAGACATACAAACATTATCTTTAGATGACAACTTAAACTTAGTGAAACATTTCATATATACTTTCTTTAGGAAATCTAGGAAAATACTTCAAATAATCATTAACTGTTGAGAAACGTTGAAATTACCTAACCACTCATGGTTTTCATTCAGAACTCACTCTCCTCTTCAAAGTCAGGAAAACCATTGGCAACACCCTTTAGAAAGAGCATAAAAGATTTAATCGAAGCTAAGAAAGAAAAGTGGTGAAGGACTAAATTTGACTTTGCTAATGCCTGAAACTTTTTTCATAACACCACAATATCCAGCTGTACCAAAAATGCATTCTAAATGAATGTAAAGTAAATTTGATAAACTCTAATTAATCTGTTTTTAACCTCTTCTCAACTACAAGCTTTTGCAAGGGATGATACTTCTGCTAAAGACAGACACTTTCTGCTGAGTGATTGCTTTTCCTGGTATCTCTAGAGCCAGGGCCCCAGGCTTCCTTCCCGAAGGGGGGTGGGGGAGGGGAAAAAAGGGAGGCGGACACTAAAGACAGACCACTTAAGGCAGTAATAATTCCTGGTGGCAGATCAAATGATAATGTTAGGGCAGGGAATCATTTTGGGACAACATAATACTTTAATAATTGGAGTAATTTCTTTGTTCAATTTACAGCTAAAAATGGAAATCTATACATGCATATCAAAATAATGAATTCTATTCCGTCAAAATCTTACTCTGAGGACATTATCCTATATCTTAAGAGATATTCAAAAAAATCGTTTGAATTTTGTAAATTTGAATAATTGAATACATGTTCAACACTGAATCTCGTAGCGCATTATGGATTACCTTTAGGAATATTAATGACTTAATAGTGACCAGACACTTTAAAAATAAAGGCAGAGAATCAGGAAAAGTGGTCAATAACTAACAAGACAACTTCCCTAAGGTTACACACTAAGACTTTTTTATATTAGAATATCTTTAAAAGAAAATACCTTTAAGAACGTGTACTGAAACAAATGTCCCTGTTTACTTGGAACTTCAGGTATTTCAACAATTTGAAAAATCATTTCCCATTTACTATAAAGTTTATTTTAGGAGAAAAAGTCCAGAAATCAAGTGATTCATCAATCATATATTTACAATAACCCTCATGAAAACATGTAGCAATATCCCAGGTGGTATTACTCCCCACAAATAAACCTTGTATTAATACTTCTGACTGAACATGAAGAGACTTAGAGTCATCTAATTTCATTTAAAAATGACTTTTTCTCCACACAAGTTAAAGAAAACTTTAGCAGGAGGAAAATAAATGATAAAGGGAAAAGCAACCAACTTTTCACTTTCTGATATCAAAGTTTAAAAAAAGCATGTTACACAGAAAAACCTGGTAGTAATCTTTTTTAACTAGTCTTTATTTCTTAATCTTTTATGTTAAATTCAGAGTGATACTAAGATACTGAATGGGTTATTTCAACCAAAAAATGGCAGTACTAATTCACATACTTAAAACTAGATTGCTGGTGTTTTATGAATATTTTGTTATCCAAATAGTAAATAAAGGAGTATCACAAATTTGAAATATTTAGTATCTTAAATCTTTTCTAAATGGAAAATTTTAGTGGCAATTTATAAACATTAAATAAAATATCAATAAATATATAAAAGTAACATTAATGAAATAATTGGAAGTTCAAATATTCAATTATAAAACACATGCAAAATAAATCACTTACTATGAATTTTAATCCCAATGAAAACATGGACTAGCACATTACTGACTTCAAACTAGATCTTGGTTATTTACAAATTAATAACCCAGTATTATTAAACTTAAGTAGCTTTTCTACATAACTTCACAAAATTTTCATATTAAAAAATCTTATCTAACCAAGTAACTTTGGATAATAGCAAAATCATAGCATTAAATATCATTGTCTTTTTTTAATCTATTAGACTATGACAAAATGTAAGAAAAATGCTTTTATCTTACACTAACAACATATTTTATTGAAACACATTTTAAATAAAAATGCAGAGAGGATTTTAAAACACAGAAGCATTCTTCTTAGAAGTCTTAAAAATACTTATTTGCAGGGAAATATCACTCTCAAAGAACATTATATTTTAAAAATACTTCTTTTAGAACTACTCTTTTAAAAATATTTATTATTTGAGGACAGCTGTACTGTTTACTAAAACAGATTTTAAAGGTTTGGAAAAACAGCTTAAAAACAGATTACAACAATTTTAAAGATTAAAAATTTAATAGTAAATTGTAACATCATGACTAAATCACCAAACTGAGACTAAACATCAGCATAAATATTCTAAGAGCTGGACAGCATTTTCCAACAGCTAGCTACACTGCTTATTATTATAGAGAGGTGAGAGAAAAGAGCAAAAAGAAATATACCCAGTTAGTTCCTTCTTGTATTTACACATTTCTTTTTTGCTATCAGCAAGTTTTCCTTGCTAAAATCATCCCAAATACCACTCCTACTTTTTTCACACTGAGTTCTGAGAAATAAGCTACAGTTTAGAAACCTCAAACAATGCTACAAGATAACTGACAGAAAAATGAGTAAACTAAGCAATTACCATGATATAGATAAAAAGATCAGTATTATTTTTTAAATATATTTAGTTATCTTTTTGGCTTCCTAAAAAACTGCATGGATGTAAAATAAGGTATAGTTATTAAAAACAAATATTTTAATGCATAAAACACAGGAATTAAATAAGGGGGAATTAAATAAGTATTTCAATAAATACTTCACATAACCTTTGATATCTTATGTATTTTGAGATTCATTTCAACTCTGTAACTAACTAATAGGGAAGTCACATGACTTACACAATGAGAAAGAAAGAACAGTTTTCTGTCCTTTCCTTTCTACAGGAAGAAACAAAAGCTGGGTATTAGCTATCCAAGGCCAATGGGTGGGGCCTGCAAACCAAAAAGCTGTAATGGATTGAGGTTAATCGTAATGGACGCCCACTCTAACCTTCTGAAAGCATCAAAAATGTGAAAACTGCAACCAGCACTTGCGTAAAATAACACATATTTAATGTAAATTAGGTTTTTACAACTAGGAAATTCTACGGATACCTAAACACAATTCAGTTTATAAACAACGGTGCTGTTTTGTTGGGATAAAATCACCTAACTGTGATTCCCTACACAGATACACACATGAGACCATCCCCCCACTGACATACAGATACTTCACAAGCTTCTTGAATAAATAGGAGTATCCAATGTCCAGGGTGATGGGTGGTCCTGAGGTCTTGAACCAGAGCTGTATACTTTTAAGGGATGCTGAGATAAGAACAAAGTGTTTTGTGTTTGTTTAAACCTGGGTCTATATTTAAAGTCTTTACACCATTATTGATACAGTTCATAAACTTCTGCTATAATTGATTCAGGCAAATTTTAAGTGTCAGCATACATGCTAGAAATTAAGCACTTCAAAACAAAATACTTTGGTGCTTTTTATAGATCTAATTCAAATTAACTAATTTAATTCACTTAACAGTAATTACTACATTTCAAGGGTGTTAAATCTCAACCTGAGATATAATATTATATATCATACTTTCACTACCAAGAGGATACGTTTCTGGTGTCTTTCAATGAAATAGCATGCATTTAAACAAAATTATGTACATCAAATAAACTGTAATGCCATGAAAAACTTCAAAAAAAGTGAAATTAACCCATGTGGATTCACAATCAAGAATCAACTATTAGGCTTATTTTCATTCTCCAGACTTTATTATAAGTCTAATATAAAGAGATTTTTTTTGCAGAGCAGAAAGGCAGGATTTACAAGTGGCCCAAGGAAAAGATAAGCAATGAATAGTTCTGACCCTGGCTTCTCTGGCTTGATCAAGTGGGTCTGCAACCTGAGCCAAAGGGCGCAAATTCCTCCCCATTCAAAATTCTTCAATGGCATGGGGGAGGAAACAGTGAAAGGGGCAAACATGCAAATCCAACTGTCCTGAGATTTAGTATTCAACTAAAAATTTTAATTAGAGAGCTAAAAAAAAAAAAAAGTGAGGTCAAGACTGTGATTACGTTTCTGACTCATAGTTTAACCAATCTTAAAAAGAGAAGCTTTCTGTTTGTTGTTAAAACTGAAAAAGATTTATTCATTTATCTTTTTAAATGTATGGCTTATACTTAACTGTGTTAGGTACGCATCTCTAGTATCATTTAATCTATTTAAAGGAGTTGCTGAAAAGTGGAATTAGTTTCCAAGCACCAGTGTTGCCATATTGTAAGCAAAACGATGTGTTATAAAAATCTAAGCTTCAGAGAAAAGTTGATGGGATTCATTCCAAGCTTTACAACACATCAATGATCTATTAAGTATTTAAAGTGATATAACCTGTGTTGTCAGACTTCTGTTACAGACTGAATTAAAGATAAAGATAATTCATTTGCAAGAAAACGTTACGATAAAAAAAATTTAGAAATTATAGTAGCTAGGAACATTCTAGTCTCTATCAATAATGACTTAGGGAATTGCTTACAAAGCTTAAGAAATGTTCATGAACAGATGAAGGCCAAAGTACAATTAATTTGAAATTTACAAGGAGTATTTATATAATATAGAATAAAACAATAAATATTTTAGCTATTAACATAAAGATTTTAAAACAGAAGCTACCTTTAAGATTAACAAAGGTAATACATTTCAGTGGGGTTTGATTAGGTGTCTTATAACAAAAGCTGGTGAAAATTAAGCATATTATTAATAGCACAATAAAATGACCTGATTCTCAGCAATACTAAAAATAGTTTAGTTTCTATACATGGAATCTTAAAACTATATAAGAATTAATGAGAATGATTGTGAGAAATCATTGCATTTAGTTCAGAAGTTTAAAAACATTTTTTTCATCATAATTATCCCCAAATTACAGGTAGAGGAGCACAATTAAACTTTGTAAAAAGAAAGTGAATAATACAAGGGTAAATGAGTCTCTGCTCCATACAGTGTATGAAAAGAATGTGAATTAATTGGAAAAATCTTATTAAGAAGTTTGCTAAAAGGAAGAAAATAGGAAGAACATACAGCAATCTGGAGAGCAAAACTCTTATTAAGTCTTTACACTTAGTATGTGATCAGTTAAAAAAATAGTTGAATAGATAAACTACTGAACCATAAGTTTTTCTCAGAGTAACCATTTTCTTAAAAGTTAATACTTGGATACAGCCATCTTGCTGATTTAAAACTCTAAGAATATCTATACAAAAACTCAGTTGAGAAAGAAATCCATTAAATTTCTGATAAGAAATATGAATATTAATAAGCTTAATTATGTCCTTTAGGCAAGCAGTTTATGTGTGTGAAAAAGTACCATTAGGATAAATGAAATTAAGATTGAAGATTAGTGAAATGTATACTAATTAATCTTACTTTGACAAGCACAGACAACTACTGGTGGGGAAAAGGTCATTGGAAAGCAGAAATAAACAAAAACAAAGAACATAAAATAAGGGTGGAATGTATTTCATAAAGGATACTGGATTGTTGCTTATAGTTAAAGACACAAAGTTAAAAGAAAACAGGGCAGTTAACTCGTTAATATGACATCGATATCATACAGGACAACGGAGCCTTTCTTCTTCAAGGATGACTACAAATGGGCACAAGGGATCTTTTTGGGGTGATGAAATGTTCTGTATCATGATGGTGGTGGTGGTTACACAATGCGTAAAAACTCATCTCATTTTATACTTAACTTTGGTGAACTGTATCTATATAAATTATACCTCAATTAAGTTGACAAGGTAAAAAATAATTGACACGAGCTTAGTATCTTTTGAAAATTGTGACAATGATTTATTTGGTGAAAGTGTTACTAAAAATACAGGGCTTGAAATAAAGACTAAAACTAAATTTGGATCATTAGAATTCTTAGATGATTTTCATGTATGCTACCTCAGTTGACCCCTACACCTCACCCCTCAAAAATAGAGACCAAAATTATTATTGCCACATTTTACCTATGAGAACTGAAGCTCTTTGGAAGCAACTAGCCAAAAGAAAGAACTCCACCAAGTGGCACAGCCAAACTCAAACCTTCCTTTCTGGTATTTTCTCCCTCATTCTACCACATGACATCTCCTTTGTAATAACTATGTACAAACACTGCTGAGTCCTTATGATCTGCCCAGCTCTGTGTTTAATGCTTTACATGTGTAATAACATTTAATCCTCATAATAACCCTATACAAAGAGGGTACGTTCTTGTCCCTTCCTTTCTAAGATACTGAAATACTGACAAGGTAACTTACTTGCCCTACAAACATAATAAACTGGGATTTGAACACTAATCTATTTGACCAGACTCTATACCACTGTATCTGATGAGGATTAAATAATTATTAATAGAGCAATAGATATTAAATTATCACAATAAGTCTATTGAAGACAATATTTCATATCTTCCCCTTAGCTGACACTGAAGAATATACAAACTAAATATGTATACCTGAATACACAGGTAAAACCTCACAATACAACAAACCATTAGCAATAAAACAAAAACATCACAAAATTACGTCCAAGTCTCAGTTTATATAACTGATGTGTTAAACAATATTAAGCCATACTGTACACCATAAAATTATAATAAGACATAGTTCACTGTCATTAAAATTAAGCTATAATATTATGCAATACATTTTGTCTAATTTGACAGAGAGCACATAAAAGATACCAATTTAATTTTCTACCACAAATATATACTATGAGTTACATATCGTATATATAACTTACTCAAGATTTTATCATGGCAAAGACTAGTTTACATTTTAGTTTATTTAGTCAACACATACTTGCTAGGCAGTTTATACAACAGAGCTCTAGTCTTGAAAACCCACCGAAAGTTAGGTATTTTCATTCCAATTTAAGGTTGATTATAGAAAGAAATATAAGACTAAAGCTACCAATTATCTATAAAAGTATTTGAGACAGCATTTCTAAACTGTCAAAATTTAGATATAGGAAGGGGGGCAATCATCAGATAATCTTCTAATTTATTGCCAGATAGAAGATAAGATTAATCCTGATGTATCAAAATACAACACAATGAACACTTTTGCTACTCAATTGATACTCTTCAAAAAGTCATTTCTACATGTACTCCCACTGATCTACAATTTGTTTTTTAACATATTACTGCTATCAATTTGTCTGATTATTAGAAAATGTTATCAAATTAGAGAAGAATACAAATAATTTGTTTCATATAGACTGTATGTTACAATGCCATACTACATATTTAAAGTAAAAATTTTCCAGTTTCATAGTCAGAAATACCCTTACTTTACTTATGAGGTTATACTTGGTTTAGAAATAAAAACTACACTACATCATATTTTTAACTAGTAAATTTAATTCCCAATACCAATAAAACTGCTCAGTTAAGATATACAAAACTATCTGCAATAGAAATTACATAATTTCTGAACAGGAAGATAATTCAAATTCAAACCCTTATTATGGTTTCTTGGTGTCAAAAGCAACAAAATTTACAACAAAGGACCTAGCATGTTGAGGGCAGGTAACAAAACAAGTTTTTAATTTCTTAAGAAACCCAAGAACTCTGAGATGAGTTAAAGATAGGTTAAAAGATTTTATGCTACACTTGTAAGTGGCTTGCAACTTACAATTTGTTTAAAAAAACAATTCTTCAATTTATCACCTTCATTTGCTGTGAATGGTCTTTTTAAAAAAGGAGAATCAAAAATAAGAGGGAAATATTTAAGAGTTACAGCAATACTACTTAAAATGAGGAGGAAAAACGTCTTAATTATGTACACAATTCACATTTTATGTTTAAATCAAATAAGAATATCACTTTAGAAGTATAAAAGGTCCTGAAAATGGATCACCATTTTCAGAAGGAAAGTACCCAGTATCTTTTAAAATAATTAAAGCCTGATAAAATTTTTATTTAAATACCTTTAAATGTGACTTTATGATTAAATAACTTGAAAGCATTTCACTTGGGATTCTTTCGAATTAGTCAACTGGGAAATTCATCTGGAAAATTTGGTAGTTTTAGGAACCATTTTCACAATGTTAACATGCATAACTCACTAACAAATTAGCTCTAACTGTTACATGATCACATTTTAAATTTCCAAGATTTCAATCTAAATATATGTATTTTTTTACAGTGACATTTATCAACAGCACCAAGGATAAAATGTTTTTTATCCTTTTATCTATTTATCAACAGCACCAAGGATAAAATACATAATCATATATATTCTGAGTTTGGAAAATGTTTTCATACTAAACTATAACAAAAGTGATATGGCTAATAAATAATTAACTATTATGAAAAACCCTTAAACATGAGCACATTGTAGTAAATTAACTCTCATAACTGTGTAGCTAATTAATGTTAAAAACAGAGACATGAACTCTGTCCTATGTCAATTGAACTGTGTATAATACTTCAATTTTTATATATTAAATATTAGCCATCTCCAAATATTTTTACATCCTATACTGTGATAATTACTCTTATTTCTTCTATTTTCATTATTCTTTGAAATGTTTTTGAGCAAAGTAATAAAAGGAACATAAAATATATAAAATCTTTGTAATGCAGGCATTTGTATTCTCCATAAACATCAAACTAAAAATCAGAAATAGAAAGCATAAGAAAACATCAATAGTTAAAAGGTAAATAAAGACTTCAAAACCAAATTAAAATACTATTGAAGACACCTAAGACAATAGCTAAATGATGGTCATTTTTGAAAAAAATTCTTCCATAAATTGTGAAGCAAATAAAATATTTATGTTAAAAATTCTTTGTATCCTAGTTGATGGCTAACACTCCCAAATATATAACTCAGCAAGAAAATATTATTATGCAAATGAGCTGTAGAGAGGGTAATAAGGAGAATGGATTCTATCCTTCCTCTGGACAAAACAAAGTTCAAATGATCATTTTATCTTATCAGTTGAGGTAATGACTTTAAAAATAAATGTAAAAATCTACATAAAGAAAAAGTTACATAATAACATCAACAGGTAGTTATTGAGTAATACTGCCCTCCTTCATAAAGGATCTAGTATTTAATTACCATGTGATTCATTTAAAAATATCATCACATATTAAGTCCTATTAAAAGATTACAATATTTCAGAAAGTTGACATTCTACAATCTGTGAGTGCAAATTTTAAAGAATTTATTAATAATAATAAACTGATAAGAGTATTAATTATTAGCACTCAAGATAACTTGAAATAACCTGAGTAGGAAGCAATACTTACATATCTGTATTAACCATCTATATTCTTCCTTCAGTTGAGAGACAAAATTCTGTTTTGCACTATTTGCTTAAGTAAGAAATTTCTACAAATTTATCCTATTTACAAACTATATCATTATCAAAAATTTTAAGGAACATCTTAAAATGATGATAAAATTCACAAATATAACATTTATACCTTTTGGTTAAGTTTTAAAAAATACTGAATGCTATCAATGTTTCACTATTAACATGTGTCAAAATACATCTATTCATTACAAATCCATAAAAATACGATTATTTAAATCACCAGTTAACATCAGGAAGTCCAATGAAGACAGTCATTTTAAACCAGTGGTCACATACCATGTTCAAACAGCAGTCTCATTATATTTATCAACAAGTCTGAAGATAGAGAAAGGACAGTACCCAAGTCTTGGATTTATTTTTTAGGACTTGGTACATTATAGAAACTAAATCAAAGTTTGACTGTATTGTTGCCAATAAATTTTAAACAGAATTATATAACCAAAAATGTCCAGCTCTATTTTAAGAACACATTCATATATTCTCTTAATTTTCATAGCAACTTAATGCTTTTGATGTGCAGTTCTTTGCAGTCAATATTTTTAAAGGAGAAAAAAGTATCCTGGGTGCTTTGGCATGAATTTTTAAATATTATTTTAAAGTAACTAAAACCATTTTTTTATTTCCCCGAATATATACTCTTAAAAACATGTTTCAGAATACTTTTTAAAACTCCAGTAACACATGTACTTCTAAACAGTCCAAAAAACTCCACTCCGTTATTTCATATATTTAAAATAATAATTAGATGCCACTGCGGTTAAACATTTAAAATTCCTAATTATCTATGATGCCTTTTCATTACAAAATAATATATATATAATGGGGAAAATCTAATTTATAATTATACATAAAATCTAGTATGCTTTCAAAAATGCCCATACAGTTAAAAATGGCAGCTAAGAAATAATTTTTTAAATGTCTTAAAAACTTTTATGTAATCGTCATGAAACACAATCTGATTTTGTAAAGTGATGCTCACATGATACCTGCACACATCATTATGGACATCAAATTGTTACTTGCAGTTGCGTTGCTGAAATCAGTGGAATTCTGCCTTCCTCAAAATAATTATTCATGAGTTATATGCAATTTATATGTTATCAATATAAGACAGAAATCCCTTCACCTAGGCATCAAAGTGAAGAAAAAACAAAACCAGAAACAATAACAAAGAAACTGATTCAAAATAATTTTCCCTGGAGAAAAATAAATATATTTTAAAACACAAATACTGTAACCATTAAAAAAGGCTCTTAAATATCACTTTTAATTTTAAATTTAAAGATTATTACTGCCCTGATTTTTCTTTCATCACAAAAATACTAATACTTGAGTTTTATTGACTTTTACATACTTTTTCCTAAGAATATATCCAGGCTGTTCTTATGAACAATACACATATATTTGAGACATTTTTTAAATCACATATATCATTTTAATACTTCTTTAGTAAATAAATGATGTGTAACAAGATTAAAGTAAGTCTAATATGAATAATCTATGTTGTACTCTAGAAACTGTTCACTATTTATTTAAAAAAAAACTTTTCAGCAATACAGCATTTCTTAATTTGGTAGATACAGAAATGCTTATCAACATATAACCATGAAACAGCTTAAAACTGGATGACTCATTGTTCTAAACATTAATATCAGTTAATAAAATGTCTAATATTTGAATATATTAAAAGGTAAACATAGAAAACCAATTGTAACAAGGTGTGATAAGACAAAGAAGAAAAGGGCTATTTTTTTTCATTCATCTATAAAACAAATTTATGAGATTGTAAAGAACAATTTAACAACCTAAAGAAGGTTCAAAGAGGGGAAAGCCAGAGCCTGAGAGAAAATGGATTTGTCAATGATTTCAGTCATTCTGTGTAGGGAGGAGAAAAGCAGAAAATGTGGCTTCATTCTCACATATAAAATAGGAGGCATAAAATCCAGTAGCCTGTCTGTGGACTTCTATTTATGTATTTAAACCCTGTTTCAATTCACAGATTATGCTGATCCTTCCTCATGTAAACAGCCAATAATGATAGCCAGGCCTTTAGGAAAGGAAAACACACCACATAGCAAGGTCAGGAAGCTACCAAGCACAGGACAACAGATCAAAACAAAATGGTTTCATATGTTTCTATTGTTTATATACTTAATTTGAAGATGATATTCCTTAGGGAGGAAAAGAGGTTGTAAATTATTACCAGGAACATGCAACATACTATCAATCAAAACATAATTTTTTTGCAAATACACTATTTCCTGCATGTATCTATGTTAGTGAACCTGTAGGACTGATATCCATGCATTCAATTCTTTTTAACTCAGATGTCAAGCTAAAATAAACCTCTTTAGTCTTAAATCCGTTACTTCGAATAATTCTTTACAGATCATTTATATTTCTCCAACTTCTATGGATTAAATAATCAAGCTTGCAAACTTGTAGATACCTTTTTTTACTATGAAGAGAAGAGTGAAAGGGGAAGACGTATTCATTTTCTTGTTTCCGGATAAAATTTCGAAAATGAGAAGAAAAGACGTCATATTTGGTATTTAAGCATCTTTTAAAATTACAACACAATATAAGCAACGGTGGAAATTTGTCCCAAGTAGCCAACTAGTACATTTTAAACACACAAACTAGAGCCGCCACTGGCCACATGTTTTTTTGAGTTCAGTCTCTTAAAGAGACAGTATCCTTGGATCTATGCCCTACAAGGAGCACGTTTCCAAAACGTTTGATTACCAAAAATCCTCTCCTGCATTTCTTCATATCCATACTAGATCAACAATGTCCGACTTTATTTTACTGTGAAATCAAATTATTTTAACTCGATTCTACAAATGACTACAGGCAAATATAAAATAATTGGGGAACCTACCGTGATTAGAGGCGTCTAAAGTAAGGGTACCTAGAGATTGTTATAGTAAAACATTGGCGGTTGTTTTTTTTTTAACTTAGTATGATCACCGTTTCTTAATTCATTTCCCACTCATTTCCCAGACACAAACCACGTAACATAGTAACCAGTAACACCGGAAGCTACACTACGACAATTTCGCTGTGCAAAGAGGGGAAATTACTGAACTCAACCAGCACCCAGAACTGAAATTTCAAAGATTTGATTTTCTGTTTAGGAAAAGACACGCAGGAAAGAGCCCATGCACATACCCTAAAAACTGCAATCACTCGTGATTTTAAAGAAGATTTTGAAGGACACACTATTATAAGTCAGTTGACAAAACTACCGGTCAGCTCCTCCAGAGAGAAGCAAGTAAAGACGGGAAGCAAAAAACAGACAAAAAAAAACACACCACAGTCTGGCTTACTTGGTGTACAAATACATCCACTGGAATATCCAAGGGGCTTCCCTCTCGGCTTATCATGGAGATGAATCCAAATCCCATTCGCACGTTGAACCACTTGCAGTGGCCAGTTCCGTGCAAAACCTGGGATTCGTCCTCTGCCTGCTCTGGCAGCTTCCCGGGCTCTTCTCCACCACCTTTGCCTGCCCCGCCTGAGTAGAACAGGACAAAAAAGTCAGTTAGTCAGAAGTCCCAAACAGTTCACTGAAGGGGGCGTGGGGAACTGCTTGGGAGTGGGGATCGGGGAACGGAAATGGGGGGGGGGAGAAGTTACTAAATGGTTGATTCCTTTTTTTCTGCTGAAAATAAATTAAAGGGTTAAAGGGGGAAGCGGAGGAGGGAGGAAGCCACAATGTTCTATCGATCACAACTTCCACGTTTCTGTACATACGTGTACTTTTTCATTAAACTTTTTCAGCCACATATTACAGTACAGCATGCGATACTTTACTTGCATATTGCTGATTTAACACTGATCTCATTTATAAAAAGAAATTTTCAGCGAAACTAATTCTTTCCGGCATGCACGAGGAGGAAAGAAATCGTGAAGATGATTAGAACTAGTTAATGCACATGCGGCAGCATTGAATCCAGGGTTATTTGCAATGTGCATTCCCCTCCCCCAATAACTTTCAATTAAAGTTGGGGTGGAATGGGGGAGGGGGCAGGTGTATAAAAGTTTTCTCGGGCTCACTAACTGAAACTGCGCTTAATCACACTCAAACAATTCAAACAATAGCCCCCTGAAAGCTTTTCAAGTTGTGAATCAGTGTGGGCGGTACAAAACATTTTTGGAGATCTATAACAATAGGTTGCAGAAAGCCCCATTGCGCGACGGGGGGTGGGGGTATTGCTCAGTATTGGGGTAAAAAGGGGAAGGGGGGGACGGGCAAAGAAGGGTGGGAGAGGGGGAGGGGGAGAAGGAAGAGAGAAAATCACAGTAAAACAATAGAAAAGAAAATTAACCTTCGGCCATGTTGCCCCACGGGCCCTCTGCTCCAAACTCGTGAGATGAAAACTTTCCCTTTGGAACGGAGTGGTCTTCTGCATCAATCTAACATCTTGATTTTGTGCGATCACAAATTTAGCTCGCATGGTCTAATGTGCTTTCCCTCTTTTGATTTTTTTTTCTCTTCTCTCTCCAGTTTCTGGCCCCCTGAGCACACGTGACTTTGTCAATTACATGCTTTCTTGCTACTAATTTCACCTCGGATCCTTAAGGGGCTGGCAAGAGGAAGAGATAACCAATCGCCATTTCATCTATGCTGACATCAAAATAATTTATGAATGAACACGAAAAACTCAAACATGTTATCTTAAAGACAATTTGGGACGCTTCTTTACGATAAATCAGAATGCCGATTTCGTGCTTTTACTTAAACACAATGGAGGGTCCTTGTGAATCGTCGATTTAGAGAAACGGCACAGTCATATATGTGCACACGCGTGCCTTACACACAAGCCTGTCTAAATAATCTCATTTAGGGGGGGAAAGCCATTTAAATAAAGCAACCGATGTTATGCTCCCCCCCCCCACCCCAAGAATTCAACTGATCAGTAACAACAAACCTGCTTAGGATGCAAATTTCACATTTAACTCAATTCTTAGAGGAAAATATGTAATTTACAAAGGATCTAATTGAACCTAATTACACATCCATGAAACTTTATATAATGGTAATCTACACCCACAGTAAGAGAAATGCACACAAGTACCTGATTGTGCCCTGAAATATTTTTCAAATTTAAAATAAAATCCTACCGGAAAAATCGCTATCACCTTCATGCAGTCAAATAGTGTTTAGGTTTACCGTTTCGGAACATTTTGGAGGGGGTTGGTAAGGAATTGTACTTCACAGGTTTCTCCGCCATCTCTTTCCGGGGGAGGAGATGTGATTAATGACTTCCTAAATAACAGCCCAGTTTTCCAGCCTAACATAGAGTGAACCTCAATCAGTGGCGATTGTTCCCCAAGAGCAAGGCGACGTATGTATGGGCAGGGAGGGGGAGGGGAGCGCCAGGCAGGCGAGGTGAAGAGGAGCCAGAGAAAGAGGTGGGGGAGAAACAGCGGGCGAGGGTGGGGGGAGGGGTGAAAAAGAGGGGCCAGTGGGAGGAAAAAGGTAAATTCACATCTTATTGACTGGACCCTGACATTTTAAAAGTGCACTACCAGTGGATACAAGAGTTGAATAAACGAAAATTTAATAACGGATTAGGCTCCTACCGTCCCTTCCACGGCCAGCACCCCAGTTTCAAAATGCTTATCCTTTTACCTTTCAGATTGTTACAAACGATTGTTGATTACTAGATGCTGACACCAATATTGCCTCCCTCATCGACTACTACAGTAAATACTACAGATCAACTGGAAATGCTTGATTTCCTTTAGAATATAAAATAACACCGGTCTTTGAAACATTTAAACGCACCACCACCCTTTCCCCACCCCACCCCCCATTTTCTTAAACAAGCAGTTTACCGAGAAACTGTACAGATACCACTTCCCTTCGGCAAAGCTACCGAGTTTACCCTCCCCCACCAAACCCGCAATCCACCTCCCCCCCAACACACTCCTAACTCTTAACACTGTTTCACACAAACTAAAACGTAGGGATTCTGAGTCCAAAAGCTTTGGAAAACCCACAGAATCCACCTATTTACACCTCCTCCCCATATTAAACAATGAAATGGACAATTATACTAATTAGTTCAGATCTGAAATAAATGGATGTATATAAATGTTATTTTCAGCTGTTTGTGGTAAAAGGCTTCATTGGAGACTGATGAATTTGAAAAGATTTTTCGTCTGTTTCTTTCTTTTGTTGTTTCTCAAGAAAGGGAGCAAAGCTATCTCATTTTATTTACTTTGGTGGAGAGGGGGAGATAACCATGTGCCAGCTGGTAGGGAGGAAAGAAAAAGTATAAAAATGCAAATTATTTTGCAAGAGTCCCAAAAGCTTTTAGCTCTTAAAAAAAAATTGCTAACATTTGGCATTACTTTATTAGAAATCAACCGATTACACTGACCTATAATGAAATAACTTTAACAATGGTACTCCAGGTTAAATGTTTTGAATAATAGGAAATATAAAAATTAATTTAAATCAATAGTGGGGGTTTTAATATTTTAAATGAATCACTTTTAAAAATCAACATCTGATAATAGAAATAACATGAAAATTAACACAAATTGAGGAAATGTCACTATTTATGTAAAATTATAAAATTCACAGGCAGTGTAATTTAGTTTTGTCACTGACACACATCTGATAAACAATATTTTGTTTGTTTTTAATCAGAAAATGGACTAATCAGCATAAACTCAGAAACATGTAGGTGGGTTCTGAATTCTTATTTGTTCAATATGATGAAATTCAAACCTATAAATACATAGATGAAAAGTGGGAAATACCATAAGTGAACCACATTGGATGATATGCGTTATGAGATTCAGTTTAGCCGGAATAGGGGCCTCCAGTATTAGTGGAATTAAGGTAGGGTTCACTGGACTGGTCACTGGTGTCAGAGGTTATCGACTCATTCATTTCCTGAGAGGGACATCGGCCTTTCAAGTCGCGTAGAAAGCTTTTTCCAACCGGGAACTTTGAGAAATCCTCTAACATTCATTCACAGAGAATTTAAGGCAAATGCATTTACATACCTGGGGGAGGGAGGGGGAATGTGGAGAGTAAAAGAAAGGAAAGGAGGGGAGAGGAGAGGGAGAAGCAGGGAAGGGAAAGGGTAGGGAGGGAAGAGAAAGGAGACAGTGACATAGAAAATACCAGTTTCCATTTCAGGGATATGGCACTGTCTTTGAAAATAGACTCATCTTTTCCTGCTCCCTGCCCTCAATCTTTTGAGCCTAAGATCCTTGTTTAAAACTAACCATAATCTTTTTAAGCTCATAGAGTTCTTTCACCTAAAATGGTCCCTTGAATCTCCTAGAACGCTTTCCAATTTGTCACCTTCCTGAAGTCTTCTGGTTTTAATTTTTGTCTCATTTCCTACTTGTTTTTAGTGCCAGAAAGACCTGTGCTTGACTCAAAACGCATGTTTTATACTTGTGGAAGCCAAATGTTTCAGTAGCTTGATTTATCATACTTCTTTCAAAATGTCTTTAAAATGAGTTCAAGTAGCTACAAAGAATCCTCAATGCACTAAGAAAAAAAAAAAAAAAAAAAGGAAATAACCTATTAAACCCCGTTGGTTATCACAATCTAAAATTTCTACAGTTATGAAACGAAATACACAATTTTTTCTTTCTTTTAAAAATTCCAACAGTACAATGCAAGGAGCCGAAAAAGGTTCCAGAGCCCACCGTTGTTGTTTTCAAGTAAAAGCAATGAGTGACTTCTATACAGCTGAAACAATGCTTCGGTTCTTCTTAAAACTAGGAGGAGGGGCTGCGGCACCATGGCGAGCGGCTCCACCCGTGCTCCCCTCCCGGCAAATGAGGCCGGGGTCTGCAGCCCGCTCTGCCCTCGCAGCCGCGGAGTTTCACGCGCAGTCCCGCGCCCCAAGGTCGCCGAGACCCCCAGGTCAGCGGATCTGCCCCTTCCCTCCACCGCCCGCCCTTGCCACTTCCTCTCCCCTTTCTCTCTTCAGTCACCTTTTCCTTTATTCACCACATCACCACCTCAGTTCTAGAAGTTGAGTCCTTCCAAGAAGGGTGAGGATTTTTCACTAGTTAGGGTACTTTCACATTTGTCATTTTGTCCCAACCAAATGAACACCGAACAAAAGGAACCCTTGCCTCCACTGGGATGGAGGCAACGTTTGGCACAATCTGCTACCTTCATTGCATTTCCACACATATATCATTTATAATCTGATCTCTTCTTCTGTGATGTGTCAAAGTCTCCGCAATCAGAAAAGTGAAGTCGGGGGATGGGGGGCGGTTATCAGAAGCGGCCAAGAAAAGGAGCACCCCACCCCCTACTCCCCGACCAGGCCGTGCCTAAAATGGAGCTGTCTTCAGACCCCTGGCGCCGCCGTCCTTTCGGGAAGCCACGAAAACGTCGCCGTGCGCCTTTGGAGGGTCAAGAAAAGCCGTCTGTGGGGAAGGCGGTGGGGGGCAAGGGAGTGGAGGGCGACCAGGGGCGATTTTAGGGAACCCCTTCTCTGGCCGCGGCGTGAGGTTTCCCGCGCAAAAGCTGCGGACCCGCACGTCGGGCAAACTGTTGCCGATCCCTCCCACTGCGTTTCAGTAAACTCCTTTACCGGCAAGTAACTTTCTTGAAATTCTTACAATACGGAGTCAAATGAAAGGAGTGCCTCTGCTGTTGATCTTACAACAGAGGCACTTTAGAATATGGGGGCTATTTGTTTTTTTTTCCCCAAAGAGCACAATTCCGTTCTCATTTAATTTCCTTATCTGAAAGCAAAATGCTCTGTCTTAACACAATTGTTCCGATTTGGTAATTTTTACACAGCTATAAAAACCTCTTAAAATTTTTCCTTAAATATTTTAACATAGTTCCCCAGGTATAATGAAATAAAATTACAGAAATACAGAAAACAATAGCATTTTAAGTTTGCCAGACAAATTGCCTCTATAGTTCAAGCATTGAACAACAATGCTTGAAAACAACCATTTGCAAACGTTTTCTTCATTTTGGTTAGTTAAGTATTTAGAACAACAAAATTATTTCAGAAAGGGGATATTACTTTAACACCATCATTTTATAAAAGTTTATTTTTTAAAACGAATAGCAAAAAATCACTGTTAACATACTTCAACTGAAACAAAAAAATAAAAATTTTATTATCACTCCTCCCAAATATTTTCTGAATTGTCCTAAACAAACACTTGGCTATGTAATTTTAATTATGACAGCAGTATGTTAGAGAAATCATTTAGTAATAAGCATTTAGAAATCATTTAGTAATAAGCATTTAGTTATTTTACCTTGCCCAGAATAGCACAAAATGAAGGTTGTGTTTTATTTGAAATGAGTCCCATGTTTTTCACCTGTACTACTTGAACAGTTATGCTTCATAATTTAAAGATCTTGTGCAATAAATATTGAGTCTACAGAAATGACACTAAATAATGTAAGCATACAATTTTTTCCCCTCTGAAAGCAATGAATCAAAGTTTATTCTTTAAAACTTAAATCTCATCAAAACAAATAATTAAGAATAGGGGCTGTTTCCTAGGTATTTCCTTTAATGTCTTCATTTTCAGTTTATTTCAGGGAAAAGAATAGGTAGGAGGAAAATGGAAAGGGAAAAAACACTACAAGAGTAAAAGATGAGGCAAATGAGAAGAAATCTTCAGGCTCTAAAGATGTGTGTGTGAGAGGAAAATTTGTGGAGAAAAAGCATCCAGCTACAAACTGGAGGCCAGAGTTCTGGTCCCATTTAATGACCTTGTGACCCTGGATCATTAAGCTTCTCCAGCCCTCAGTTTCCTTACCTGCAAAGTGAGGACCTTGGAGCAGTTGACATTCAAGTTTTAGGCATAAATGTAATCTCTGACAATAATCTTTCTTTTGGGGAAAGCGCAACCTCTCCCTGGCCAACCCCTTTTTAATCACAAGGAAACACAGACATGAAACTTTATTGCACTCACTTAACACATTGGTGTTAACATTACTTCCAGCAGAAGAGAAAAGGGCCTCTGGACTGCCTCCAGTATGCCCCCAGAGGAAAACCACAATCCAAGAGTAAGGGGAAACTAGTTGGTAAATTAATATATTGTGGCAACTTTTCAGAATCTTCTTTTTCATGGTACTCTTTAGAGCATCACCTCTATGTCAAAGGATTCACTCTAGAAAAAAAGTAAAGTGCTGTCAAAAGACAATGCCAATCAGTGGTCTACTCACTAAACCTTTTGATCCCTAATGCTTTCCTCTCTCTACCTACAATCCTGTATTTGATAAGCTTAATACTAGACTAATATCTTTCTACTTGTACTTATAAATGCTCATGAACTCTGTCATCTTATAGCTTTTAAGAGTTTTGATAGCATTAGTCAAGAGAAGAGCCAAGACATTAAATCCACAAGAGCAGAAGCCAGAATAACACGTTATCGCATGCATGAGTGCTCAGGGGCTCAGTGGGTCCAACTCTTTGCAACCCCATGGACTGAAGCCCACCAGGCTCCTCTGTCCATGGAATTTTCCAGGCAAGAAAACTGGGTTGCCATTTCCTCTGCCAGGGGATCTTTCCCACCCAGGGATCAAACCCCCATCTCCTGTGTCTTCTGCATGGCAGGTAGATTGTTTTACTGCTGAACCAAGGGGGAAGCCTGGCAATACACTGTTACTAATAAAACCATTTGGAAAGAAGAGTGCTGTCAGTTTTCAGTTAGTTTCAGTAATACAAGAGAATATTTATACATCAAAAACCTAGGTTTTAAAGTACACCTAAACAAATGAAAGGGTATGTATTTTTGAAGTGTTAGGTTTAAGATGTTAAAAGTTCACATGACACATTTTGTATTAATAGTATGTTAGTTGCTTAGACATGTCCACTCTTCACAGCTCCATGGACTGTAGCCCGCCAGGCTCCTCTGTACAAGGAATTCTCCAGGCAAGAATACTAGAGTGGGTAGCCATTCCCTTCTCCAGGGGAATCTTCCTGACGAGGGATCAAACCAGGTCTCCTGCATTGCAGGAGGAATCTTTACTAATTGAGCCTCCATAGAAGCCTATCAATAATATAATGAGCAACTAATTTGATACAAACTGGTGAAAAGCAAAATAAATGGGACTGTCCTAGATTAGGAAAATTCTCTAATCTCCTGAAAAAATGGCTACTATATAGGACTATTTATCTTATAGTAAATTATTTTAAAACAGCAGCAAGTCTCTATCGTTAATTTAACAAATACTTGTGAGGCCTCTTTTCAAAATGAACTTACAAAAGGACTTACAAAAATGAACAAGCCACAACTACTTTTTATTCAGGTCCATAAACATTTAAATATTATCTATTTTGCCTGAGACAGGGAAAAAGCAACCACAAAATTCAATACTGCTAAAATTAGGAGGAAAAAGAGTTAATTAGAAGATTTCACCCTTGCAATTCTGGTGGGAGTACTAGTTTATAAATGAAGTGATCCGGAGTACAGTAGAATATATGGTGCCCATCGTGCCACAGTGGAGAATTTCTAAGAGCTGTCACATTTTCTCATATGCCTCCAGTGATCTTTTTAAATAAATGTTAGTTAAGTAAAAATGTAATTGAAAAAAAGACTAACCTGGGGCTGATGAAACCTGGTTGAATGACCTCATTGTCTTCTGAAGAACCTAAAATCAGAGAGCTCAAGTCAGTACTACATTAATTGCTCATTTAATTGACTCTTCTTCAGCTTAATGGCTCATTAGAAAGCAGTAAAATGCTTAGGTTTTGACTCTGTGAAGCGACCTGTAAACTTTTCTCTTTTTACAATGTAAGACTCACCTAGCAAAATTAGATAACCAATTGGCATAAACTTGCCTTTCATTCCAATTCAAGGACAGTATTTTTAAAAACGTTCTAAAACCTATTAAGATGCAAAGATTTCAGAAACGATGCAGTTTAAAAATTTTTTAATATTTAATTTTACACTGCAATTCAAGAATCCCATTCTTCTTTAATCACAGTTAACAATGAACCCAACCCACAATATTGTGTTCCTTGATGAACTTATTTGACTATTCTCTTCAGACATCTTTTAGAAGATAAATCATGAGACTCTAATTGTGATACTACACCACTGATCCTGGGTCTATTACATATAAATAATTTTGAAGAAAAAATTAACTTTAATGGTGGTAAATTTAATCACTGAATAAATTTAACTAAAGGAATCTAATGTGCATTAACACAGATTTTAAAGAAAAAAGTTCTTTTTAAAAAAAATGAGTAAGTAATGATTTTCAAATATATCCACTGGCAGATGTCACGGTACAATAAAACTTGCAATAAAGAGGTCACCCAGTAATGAAATACAACAACTGCAACAAAAACTCCTGATGACCACTGAATTATTATTTTTATCTTCAGGTCAGAGTTATTATGGCTTGCAAAATAGATTGGTTTGAATATGCATCCACTCACCTGCTACTACCAGGATGTCATTCCCCTCTTAACTAAGTTTTATACTCTATATCTACTAAATCAATTCACAAAAAATAAATCATTATGTGTAAATTCTCAAGTCACAATCTCATTTTTTTCTCAAAGCAAAATGGAGGGTTTTCCCAAATTCAGAGTTCTACTGAATGTTGACACAAGATTTTTCTTACAAAGGATGACAACCCCACTGAGTAAGATTTGAAAAGAATAGAGGCAGAATATGAACAAAAGGCACGTGAACCTCTGTTTATTAAATCCTTCAGTTATCCTCTGTTTACAACCAAAATACAGAGATAATGACAGATCCTAATGTTAACAAAATTCATTATCAAAACTTACTGAAGTTCTTTTCCTTTACATTGAGCCTATATTAATTTTACACATTTGGTTTATGTGAGGGTATATTTAAATATTATACATAAATTTCAGCAAAACCTAGCTCATATTTTTCTAATAGCCCACAGCCCAGGCTTAATTTTCTCTGCTTATATTTACAAAAAAGTTCAAAATAACATATTCAAAAGCTGTGATAAAAACAGAAAATGTTTGCAAAAATTATTTTTTCAAATAATTCAGGTGCAAAATTACCATAAATGATAGATCTAATAAACTAAACATCAAATAGTATAAGAATTAGCTAAATAACATCATTCAATTTTAAGATTTCTAACTAAGAGCTTTCTGGATTTAATGAAATCCAGTCAATCTGAATGATAAAGATGTTCAGATTTTTCACTATTCAAACTTACATGTGATGTTTTCAGTTATTGATAGTTTTAACGTTATCATCCTTTTCAAAGGAAAAGGTGGAATTATTTCAAAGATATCAATATATTCCAATGATGTTAAATAATGATTTAAAAATTTTCAAAAACAAAAGTTAGAAGAGAAAGTACAATTGTTTAAATACGAGTATTAAAATCTACCTATATGAACAACTATGATAGGAATGATAGATTAATGTTATATAAAATATTCATAATATTAAATGTTCATATTCTTACTATAGGTGACTATTTTTTGAAAAGAAATAATAATGATAAATAATGAAAATAATTCTTTAATGGCAATGAAATATTCCCAAAACAGCTTTTTGTTATTTTATACATAGGCATTTTTATTACAATGCATTTATCTGCCCCTTCACTAGAATACTCCCTAATTATCATTTACATCTCCACTTGGCCCTCTTTTTCTCACTGTTCCATACTGAGTACAATGCCTCTACCATCCAGCACTGTACTGTAGTTAACTCTAAGTGCTCAAGAAGATGCTGTTCGCTCTCCCAACTTAACTCTATGCTCTATGGTGGGAAGGAGAGTGTATATTTAGCTCATCATTGTAATCCTAACATTCTTTAGTGTTTAATACATTTTTTTTAAATTAATCAATGACAATGAACTTCTGAACCTGGGTTGACTATCTCTAGGATGCCTTTTATGAATTAAATGGACATATAAACAAACTTTTCTTATAAACTATCTTTTAAGAGAATGTGATACACAATCATTGATTATTGTAAAAAAAAAAATATGCACATATAAAGTGACTTCAATAATTTTATTTTAAATATACCATAGACTTACCAATATAAAATTGCCTAATTTAACACCATTCATTACAAACACTCGATTTCATATTTCCTCATAGTAAAATATGTAAAATAATATTCTCAAGTACATTACATAATGTTGTTAATCCACTATTGTAACTATTCATTATAAAAGAAAACGATTACTACTATGCATTATACACTATAATTTATTTAAACTGACATGCTGTTAAGCCCAGAGAATTGAGTAATAATAAATAAAATACTGCTACATATTATTGAGAACTTTATTTAAATTCAATTTACATCATGTTAGCTTTTACTTCTAATATTAATAAAATGCAACAGTAACTTCAGGTTGGCAAAGAATGGTTTAGTAATCAAGAATATTCACCATAATAAAAGCAAATTTATTTCATTATTCTCATCACCATAATTTCTCAACATCTACAAAAAGTTAACAAATTTTTGTTTCTTATCATTAGTATTTTCAAAATAATGTAAGCATAAAGTACATTATAGTTTGCTAAATATTCACTTCATGCATGGCTTATAAAAAATCACAGTCTATTTACAGTATGTCTCAATCTGTCTTTGTAAAGCAAAGTAGGCAGGAATGTGACTTTCCTTGCTTAGAAAGTTAGTTGGGGGTAAAGTTTTTAAATGATTACTTAAAGGCACACAGCAAACCTAGTACAAACACCAGAGTGAACACAGTACAAATATCAAAGTAATACTAAAGCACAGTATTTATTTACACTTACTATAACTTAAATATAGCAGATACACATATGAAATAAAACATTACATGTGGAAGTTCAACGCTGACACTAATGTGTGCACTTTATGAAAAATATTTTCTTAAACTGTCCTGTAAAGGAATGTTTCAAGGTAGGAAATGTTTCAGTGTAATTATATTTTTACAAATTAGTCAATAGATTAAATTCAAATGCCACCTAAGCAAAATCAGGGTAAATTATTGTGTAATTTAACTCAACATCCTACTATAACTTCAGAAAAAACTGAAAATGCTACACCTTCAACTATACACAGATACAGAAAATTTAAAGAAATAACCTATTTGAAACTGAAGTTAAGACAAATATTTACTTGTGACTTTATGTAATTGTTTTCCTGTTAAAACAGGAAACCTCACTGAACTATTTTGAAATTATCTTTAGAGAATGGAAAAAAAAATCAGTATCACTTTAGAAAACATTTCAAAATTATATTTTTTATATTTACGAAGCAAAAATTACTTTTTATAATATATTTTAAAAAGTTAACCTTAGAGGCTAGTACTTGTCATACTGCTACTCGATCAGAGATGATTTTAACTTTATTGACCATTTTACATATTGAAATTTTATTGATTTCACATAAAATATGGGCAGCTCTAGTCTTCTCTGCAACTACTGTAGTGAAAGATAATATATAATAGAAAATAAAAAATTTCAAAGAGTAATCATTTAAGTCAACTGGCATATTGTCAAGATTGTTTAAAGGTACCAACCATAGTACAAATAATTGGTAAACACAATTCTTCAGCTTAAATGTGAATGTTGTAACACAACTAAGCCATGGCACAGTTGGGTTTGCTAATGCAAATAGTTTGTATTTTCTACCATATCAAACAACAGTTTTATACAATAAAGCTCACAGCTGAGTCATTTGTTGAGGTCATATTGAATAGGAGGAAAAAATTAGTGGTTTTAAATTTAAAAGAGTCAAAATAATGGCAGAAGTCCCATCTTTAAGAAGCTGATCACATATATTTTGACGGCTTACCATAACTTTAAGACAAAACTTTAAAATTACTTCAATTTTTTTTTTTTTGGATAGGTAAGAAGCAGATTTATTTAGAGAAACATACTCCACGGACAGTGTGGGCATCTCAGAAAGCGAGAGCAGCCCCAGGGCATGGGGCTGTCGGTTTTTATAGGAGTGGGTAATTTCAAGGGCTAATGAGTGGGAGGAGTATTCCAGCTAGGGGAGCTTCTTGATACAATAAACAAAACTGATTCTAAGTAAACCTGAATATTTCTACATAAGTACAATATTAACAAGAAAATTTTATTTGATATACATTTTAAGTTTTGATATACATTAATGATTAAAATTTTATATCACAAGAGATTAACAACTAAATGAAAACTTGGTGCACTTGAAATAGTTTCAATAAACACTTTATAAAGATCAAGAGATGTTTTAGAGGCTGCTCACTTTTACATCACAGCCAGTGACCAAATAGTGTAATAAATGTAATTTTTTTTTTAATCAGGATTTTAACTAGCAAAGGAGATTATACCAAAAATGTAATGCAAAAAAAACAAAACATAATTTATACATGTTTTCTAAAATTTTTAATCTATAAAAAAGTAAATTTTGTTTTTAACTTATACAGTATAAGCTACTTAGCTGAAATGTTTTTGTAGTGCCTGAAAGAAATGTTACATAAAAGAACTGTTTGAAAAATATAAATATAGTATTTTGGCTCTCACATTCCCCAATAAGAAATATTGATTTGAAAATTTATAAAAAACTTAAAACATGTTTTCCCACCAATAGAACTGGCCATTCAATGCTAAGTCCTTTTTCCTATATAATTAGGCTTTTGTTCAGCCATGAAAAAACTAGAAACTGATTGCTTGAAATGAGCTGCATGCCCTTTGTCCTGGTTTGTCACCTTTGACCCTCAATTTGATGATCCTGCATGTCAACCCATTCTATTTTTAGGAAAATAATGTCAAAGTTCTATGCCTAAAATAGTACTTTTTACTGAAATATTAAACACATTACAACATTCCTTTCAGGTAATTTCTATAATGGTTTCATATTAGTGTTATTTTCACACAATACAGAACACAATAATATTGTTAGAGGTGACAGCCTGGTGTTTATCTTGCTTTAAACAATAGAAAATTCCCACAAAATGCTAATTCAAGATTATTATAATTTCAAATTTATATTTTTCTCTTTATTTAAAAATGCATATATGATTATTATTTCTAGTAGAACTTATTTCATGAGTCATTTAATTTTATTATTTTGGTAACCACATGTTTTGATGTTGGTTTTCACAGTGCCACTTTGACAGTGATATAAAACCAAGTCAAAAATTGCAAATAGCAAATTCATACTGAAGTTTACAGTGGTGTTCCCTAGAATTGGACAGTTTTTGAGAAAACTCACTAGTCTCTTAAATTGGTTTTAAAATCTTGTCTTCATCTGTTAAGTGGCAACTTGCAAAGAAAGAGAAAACCTCTAGCACTGATCCCATTGATTTTACTGACACTACCCAAAATCAATGTTATATTAATATACTTCAGAGATGAAATTTCTCTATCACAATTTTTGGTTGATTTTAATGATTACCAAATTTCATCTGGGTAAAAAGAATATATAAAAAATTATGTATGAGATATATATTATATTTTCTTACAGTGATGATGCTATTTGAACATCTACGCTATTTCTGTGTGCAGTTTTCAGTCAGATTTAGCAATGGCCAACATGGCTGTCTTGGTTCAGCACTATGGTCAGCGACTTCATAGAGAGTCAGTGTCAGAGAAATCCAACACATTGTACACGTTTATACTGGGTAAGTTTCTCAAACCAATATGATTCTATACTCCATACATTCCTAGATATGAGCATATAAATCAATTTTAAGTATTGTAAAGTATTTTTAGTTATGTGTGACAAAGTAGAAATTCTTTACTATGTGGTTCATCAAAAACAGTTCAAAAACAACACTTACTTACAATCCAAACACAGTTCCTTCAAAAGACAAGAAAATCAAGTACAGGCTCTAAAGCAATTAAATATAAAACCTTAGAAGTATTTATGACTACAGATTTTTAAAAGAAAATAATATTCTATTAAAATTACCAAATAAGAAAACTCTTTAGTTGACCAAAATTTTGTATAGTCCCTTTCATAATCAATAGCTTAATTACTTCTGAACTGATTCATCTCTAAATCTCCATTTTCCTTTTTCTCCAATCAGTTCCACTATGGATTAAGATAAATGTTAACAGATCATTTCCTGACTCGCGCTTCCTAATAAGGTCCCCCAAATTGGCAGTTTTGAATAGCATTTTGTTTAAAGAAATGTCAACTCTATACCTGAAGACTGTCATGAAGACCATTACCTGAAAACATGCATACAACATTTATTTAATAACTTATTTTTCTCTTAATTATGATTTGTAAATTACGATAGCAGTGTGTTATAAATACAAAACAGTTACATGATTAGATACCAAACATTATCAAACTATTAGGTAAGATCTGCTTAATCTCTTTGTTCAGCGTAAACAGGAAAAAAAAACGCTTATATCCACTGTATTTATTAAAATTCTAGTGTCTGTTTTTTTAATTTACATGTACAACACACTTTAAGTCATTCTGAAGATTAATTTTGAATACTACCATACTAAAACTTAATCTATTTCGCTTACACAGAAATATAGTTCACTTCATTTACCCCCATTAATACAATTTTTAATCTAAATCCTGATTAACTTCACAAATTTTTCATTGTTTCTGAAAGAAATTTGGCACAGACATATAATAAGACACTCTACAATTTGACAAGGATTAATGGGGCTTGATCGCTGAATTATTTGGTTCCAGATCTATTGAGGAGCATCAATAAACAGTTCTAATAACCAACATGAACTACGAATTGATTCATATCCTTAAATTCTCTCGATATTTTAATATCAAGCAATGATTAGCTGATCCTATTTGTAAAATGGGAAAGTCAAGTAAAGCATTTTATTCATTTTTAGTAACTTCCCCTCCCCAGCAAGTACTAGAAAGAGGCCTATGTCAATTTAATTCTTAAAGCTCTTTAGGAAATTTGGGCACACTGGATTGCCCTATTTCACACATTCAGAGAGAAAGAATAATGGGAAGCAAGAGCTGTCCCCCAAATGAACAAGAATCTATTTAATCACTAATCTAAATGGAACATATTACCTATTGTGTTGTTAATTTATAATATGACTTCTCTACTACATTAGTGCAAACCCATAACAGAAAAAAACTAATGGCATAAATTCCATAATAATTAAATTTGTATTTTGAAAATCACACAAATTGGCATAAATTTCCAGTAGTTCAATTTAAAATTTTGAAGTTTCCCTTAAGTCCTTAAAAAATTAAACTGTGATGTTTCATAAGTTATTGTTGGACTTAAAAATATCCTTTACCATCAGATGCATTTTAAAAAGCGTTACTGCATTATCACCTAACTAAATACGCTAATAATCTGAACAAAAAAATGAAAGGATTTTTTTAATCCGAATAAATATCATTTTGTCATACTTTTCTAAGGATGGTGTTAAATGTTTTAAATTCATTCTAACATCAGTTGCCATGTGTAATTTTAACTTCCACAATATTTTGACCAAGAAATTAAAAACTGCAATAAAACACGAGTCTATTTTCACTTGCGTTAACAGCTATAGGGATAAAAATCCTCAATGGAGAATTTAGTTCTATGAGCAGTAATAATACTTGATAACGTTAATATCCTGTGGATGAAAACAAATCCACAGAGAGATCAGAAAGGAACTCAAGGAAACACAGGAACCTAAGATTTCAGTCTGTGTTACATGAAACAATTCAAAATGGCGGACTATTACTTACATTTAAAAATTTTCCGCAATGAGGGCACTAAATACATACTGCAAGATGTTACTCGAAAACACTCAATATTTACCAACGTGTAGTTTAAAAAAAAAAGTTTTGGGAGTACAAATCCTCATAAGGCACCCGCATTCAGTGTTCCAGCCAGTAGTCAGTTACTGTTCCTGCGAATGTATCGATTCTTCTTTGGCTTTTTTCTTTTTCAAAAGCAACCTAGATCCAAGTGCGTTTTTCTCTGTTCTCCTCAAATCCTTAATTTTAATTCATGAATTTACATTACCAATCCCGAAGCAAAAAGGATCCCCGACGCCTGCGGCTACAAAGCAGCTCCGCAGCGGAGTGCGCGAAGGGCAGGAGCGGACGCCCCCTGGCGGCGCAGCCCCGCGGGCCCGAGGCGCCCAAACTGGCCGCCAGGACTCCAGCCCGCGCCGCACCATCGCACCCCGAGTGGCCCGCACCCCCTCCCGACCCGGCCCGCCAGCTCCAGCGGCCCGGCGGCAAACCGCTACGGTGAGACCTGGCTGCCGCGTAGGCAATGCCGCGCCGGCACACAGCGCCGACCCAGCGGCTCGGAGCTGGGAGAGAAAGGTGTGAACCCGGAAGTACATCGCCTGCCCGCATCTCGGTGGGAAAACGGGGGCAATAAATCAGGGCCGGCGAAGGCAGGACACCGCTCCGGCTTCCGAACAACAACTTGCTGCGAGACCTGTTACTTCCCCACCTGGCCCCGTTCTTCCCCCTCCCTGGCGCTCACGCCTCCTCCCTTCTCCCGGCTGCGCCGCACCGAGCTCCCCTCGACGTTGCTCACGTGCCAGACCCGGGGCCGCGAGCGCCGTCGGCACCCGCGCGCACACCCAGCCCCTCGAACACTCGCCCGGCCGCGGGGCGCGCTGCTTACCTCCGGGGCCTCATGGTCGCGTTGCTCGCTCGGGCAGAGCGGGGGAGAGGGTGTGAGTACGTGTGTGGCGTTCAGTCCGGGGACGGGGCGGAGGAAGGGGCCTGGACTCTGTCACTTCCTGAGGGAGCGCGGCGGCCGGACACCCGGGATGCGCGCGGCGGGGCCGGGCCGCTCAGCACATTGTGAGCCGGCGAGGGGACGCGGCGCGGAGGGGCCGGGGAGCGAGGGCGGCGCTCGGCTGCCGGACTGGAATCCGCTGTCGCCGCCGCTCGGCCGCCACAGCCCGGCGGGGAGGAGGGGGCCGGGCCGGGGTGGGGGGAACCGCGGGGCGCGGCGGCGGCGGCGACACCAGACTGCTCGACTGGAGCCCTGCGTCAGGCGGCGGCACGCGCACACCTGCCCGCCGCCGCTCCGGGCCGCACTATTGGCTGTCCGCGCGGAGCGCGCGAGATTGAACTTTCCATTCATTCTTGGGCCTGCCGGGCGCGCGCGGCGGCGGCGGAGCTTTCACCGGGGGCTCTCGAGGACGCGCGCTGCCCGCCCCAACCGAAAGGCGCGTCCCCGCGCGGACTGTGGGCGCGCACGGTCGCTGCCGCCGGCTCTTCGAGTGGCGGTTGCGAGCGTCGGGGCCTGTCACTTGGGTCCCGCTGCGCGCTGCACGGGCTCCTGGAGGACCCTCAGCCGGCGGTCTCTGGGCTGCGCCTGGAAGGAGGCAGCAGCGAAACTGTAAGAAGGTACCAAATAGTATTTTCAGCCCCGTGTCTGCTCCTTAATCAACAAACCCTCTGGAGGTACTGGGAGATAATGAATTCCTAACGGCGGTTCAGAGCAGTGAGTAACGTATCTCAGAATCTAGTGAGCATCGTAGTGTCAGAAGTTTGGTGGAACCTAATATCAGTTCTACATTGTATTTCCTAAACAACAAAATACTGAACCTCAAATTAAATACAGACGTTGCCTTACACAATGCCCGAAGATCTGTGGCCAAAAATACTGTGCTGTGTTTATCTATGGTATTTCTTTCCAAAATAACGCTTCCTTCGCCCCTGTTATTTTCTACCTAACGACTTCATAGTTATTTCTTGTCAAAGTTTCTGTTTTCTCAGAACCAGATGCGAAATTCTGATCAGTCATTGTCTGACCAGCTACAAAAATGACAGCCTTGTGATTTGTGAATGGATAGGATCAAATATAGACTATTCGGCGGAACTGATTAAAAGGATTAAATGTTTCAGCCAACTAAAAACTAGATGTGTATATATATCCAATTAAAGTTGAAAAATTTAAACATGATCAATAAAGGCCAGTTAGCTGGATAACCTGTAACTAAAAGGCAAGCCTCGAAACCATTCCTGTATAACGTTGATCATATTTTCCATTCCAGCTCCTGCATTAGGATTAGGAAGCCAGTTCATCTGTCAGGGATAACCACAGTCTAGAAAAATCACTTCTAGCCTGGGGTTGAGATAAGTGCAGACAAACTAATCAGAAGCAAAATCCCATTTGACTCCCTAAGAATTTTCCAGGTCGACCACCTTTGAAACATTCCCTAAATGGCTGCCTAATTTTCTGCTGAGCATGTGTACAAGTTGACTGACTTTAAAGTTGCCTTTTCATTGGGAAGTTCATAAAGTAGTTCTCATTACTTATGGAGCAATACTGAGGATTCTTTAGTATTTAGTAAAAACTTAGTAAAAATTATTAGTTTTAACCATTGTATCAATCCATTGCAATTGATTTGCTACAATGCTGCATACTTTACAGTATGATTTCAAAGATAATTTAGTGGAAAATGATGCAGACATTCATTGATCACTGGAAATAAAAACAGCAATTAATTATATATCACCATCTGAAATATATGATATGCTTTGATTTAAAAGCATTATGGTAAGTTTTTATTTATGAGTAGAGCTTACAAATGATATACTTACACCTACCAGGACACTTTCCCTTGGCTGCGCCTGGAGGGAGGCAGCAGCGAAATGGAAGACGCTACCAAATAGTATCCTCAGCCCGGGTGTCTGCTCCTGAACCAACAAACCCTCTGAAGATACTAGAGATAATGAATTCCTAACGGCAGTTCAGAGCAATGAGTAACGTAACGTATCTCAGAATCTAGTGAGCATAGTAGTGTCAGAAGCTTGGGAGAACCTACTATCAGTTCTGAGTTTCCTCCCCAGCAATACTGTTTCAGATGCTTTGTAAGACTTTGAGTATACTTATGTAATGTCTATTTAAACTCCTGAGAAGACTTGTAATCAGGTAACAAAAATTAAAACATTAAAATATAACCTAGACTTAGTATTCCAAACAGTCACAAAGTCATCTTTCTTTTTTATTTCTAACTGATTATTACAATGGCTCCATGCCACTGTTACAAAAATGAAAAATGAGACATTGTAATGCTTAATGTATTATTTCATATCAGGTGACAGGAAGAGGAGATAATGAACTTTGATAGACTAAGCACTTAGTAAAGAATATCTTAGCATGATTAAAAGTGGATGAAAAGCCACAAGAGAAAGTTAAAAGCAAATGAATTTATCATTTGGGCATGGCTCATGGCAATTGTTAAAAGTGTATTTTTCTACCTGAGGCTGTGGTGATAATTTGTAAGTGAGTGAGTGAAGGTCGCTCAGTCATGTCTGACTCTTTGCGACCTCATTTACTGTAGCCCGCCAGGCTCCTCTTTCCATGAAATTCTCCAGACAAGAATACTGACATAGGTAGCCATTCCATCAGCAGGGGATCTTCCAGACCCAGAGACTGAACCTGAGCTTGGTCTCCTGCATTGCAGGTAGATTCTTCACTGTCTGAGCCACCAGGGAAGCCTAATTTGCTTTACTTTAAAAATTATATCTGATAATTACTCCCAGGGAGCACAAGTTTTGTTTTGTTTTGTTTTGTTTACCCATGTTAATATCCTCATTGCCTACAACATTACCTGACACATAGTAGATGTGAAAGAAATGTCATTTTTTAATTAACGCATGAGGATGCATTCTGAATGTATTTTTAAGCCATAATTAACAAGACATTTAGAAAATATAGAATGCAGTGTGTTATATCTCACCTTCCCCTTTTTTGGTGACTGTAGTATATGAAAGTAAATCCCAGACATCATGACATTTTACTTATGCATTAGAAGTATTGAGTGTTATCATTTGAAAAACTAGACTCTGTATGTCTTTATTCTCCTGCTCAAAAACAACTTCAAAATAGAGTTTAAGAATAATGAAAAATTAGATTAAAAAAAAGAAGAAGAAATATTGTATTTGTTTGCTGGAGCCCACTCTAATTACTTCATCTTCATTTGATCATCTGCAAAGACCCTATTTCCAAATAAAGTCACATTCACAGTATTGGGGGTTAGGACTTAAGCAATTTTTGGAAGGGGCACAGTTCAGCCATAAGGTATCATTGTTAGAGCTGATGATTTTTCTTCTTAACTGATAGCTTTCTGCAGGTACTGACTAGATCCACACAGGATTTTTTTCTTCCATATTATGGTAAGAGAAATAACTCCAGTCATGAAAGCTTGTTTTAGACTGCTATATGCCTATCACAAACATAATTTATCTTCTTTTCAAAATTAAAAGTTTATAAAGCAAGCACTGTCACCCAAATTGTAAGGTAAGGTATCTATTGAACTCTCTCTCTGTCATATACAAAAGAGAAAAATGAAAATGGACAGGAAGCTTAACTTTCATAAAAGTTATGACCAACTTGTACTTGCCAGTAGAACTAGCAAAAATCCTAGTTTGACAGCACTGAGTGTTGCCAAGACTGAGTAAATCACTACCTTCATACCCTACTGAGGGAATGCAAAAGGGGTATGACATTTAGAAAGGGCAATTTTGTGACATCTTTTGAAATTATAAGTGTAGCCTATGACCTAGCAATCCCTCTTTTGAAAAATTATCCTACAGATACAAATGCCCACATGGCAAATTATGTATATACCTGGGTTGAACATTCTTAGCGTAGCATATCATAGCAAATAGAATGGAAATAACCTGGATCCATCGACAGAGGTCAAATAAATAAAGAGCAATGGTACGTTGATACAATGGATGGAAAATTTCTCTGTGCACTTTGATGGAAAAGACTCTAGAATACATTATTAAATATGAAAAGTCACATGCCAGATTCCACATATACTGCCTTTTGTGTGAGAAATAGAGGCCATAATATGAGTATACTGCTTATATTTGTTGTTATTTGCATATAGAAACACTGGAAAGATACTCGGGAAATCAAACATTTGCCTACAGGGGACGAATAGGTCAGCGTGTATAGACTAGGGGTGGGAGCAAGACAGTATATGCCTGTTTAATAGTTTTGGTATGTGAACCATGTGAATGTGTTACTTTTTTGAAAAACTTTAGTGAAAACAGTGAAGAATGACAAGATATTAATCCTGCTTCTATGAAAACAAATGCTACTTCTATGAAAACAAATGCTGCTTCTATGAAAACCAACGCTACTTCTGTGAAAACCACTATTTAAAATCTTTCTGCTTCTTGAAAACTCATTTGTTAAAAAATATCTCCAGAAAATGAGAGAGAATGGACTAATGAAGCAAAGGTAACAAAACCTTAACTGTTGAATCTTGGTATAGGTATGTGGTAGTTCACCATATTAGTCTCTCTAATAAGATGTATTTGAATATCTTCATATTTCTAAAGTTCTCTCTGTTTATGTATACGTTTTTCATTCTTCTCATTTATTTATTTTTAGCTGTGCTGGGTCTTCGTTGCTGTGCATGGGCTTTCTCTAGTTGCAGAAAAAGGGAGCTATTCTCTAGTTGTGGTGGGTGGACTTCTTGTTGTGGTGGCTTCTCTTGTTGCAGAGCACAGGCTTAGGTGCCTTGCAGAATGTGGGATCTTCCCAGACCAGGGATCAAACGCATGTCCCCTGCATTGGTAGATGGATTCTTAACCACTGGACCACCAGGGAAGTCCCTCTAATGTTCTCTTTATCATTAGGATTTATAAAATCTCATGAGTTACGTAAAAATTAGATAAATTTCTAAAAAGTTAGAGAAATCAGATATCACTTAAAAATTGTTAATGTCGAGCTTCCCTGGTGGCTCAGTGGTAAAGAATCCACCTGCCAGTGCAAGAGACACAGGTTCAAACCCTGGTCCAGGAAGATCCCACATGCCACAAAGCAGGTAAGCCCTTATGCGAGAACTATTGAGCCTGTGCTCTAGAGTCCAGGAGCTGCAACTACGGAGCCCACATGCCCCAACTTCTGAAGCACACGCGCCCTAGAGCCCATGCTCTGCAACAAGAGAAGCCACCTCAATGAGAAGCCAGTGCACCGCAACTAGAGAGTAGCCAGCCCCGACTCTCTGCAGCTAGAGAAAAGCCCACACAGCAACGAAGACCCAGCACAGCCAAAAATAAATAAATAAAATTATTATTTTTTTAATTGTTAATGCCTAAATTTCTTGGCTTTGGAGGAGTCTGCCTAATTCAGAGCTTTAAAGCAGTTGGCTAGAAATAACTAGTAAAGCCTCCTTTGAATGGGTAGTCTGGTCAAGTAAGCCAACCAGGAGAAAAGGAATGCTTGGTTGAAAGATTACTTATTATTATAATAGTATCTTTCTATATGCAACCAACAGCCTTGCCAGTAGTATCTATCATAGTCATACCCAGAACTGTAGACCCCAACTTTTTAAATTGAACTGCCTCATCTAGCTCCAACTTCTAAAAGAATCATTATAGTTCATTTTTAAATTTTTCATTTTAATTGAATTTTAAATTATTAGAGCTATGGTATAAAAATTGTATGTTTTACCTCATCAATGAGCATATATCTCCTCCAGTATATATATGTATTTATAGCATGTATGCATACTTCTATACTAAAACCATTATACTTTCTCTTGCTGCTCCCCTTTTCCCAGCATGTGTAATTCAGTGTTTACATTATTGACTATGATTAAGAATGTTTATATATTTAAGATTATATAACATAATCTTATATAAGTGACATGTTATTCTTACTCTGTACTGCATTTTTATTTCCTTGAGTTAATAATTGACTTTGTTTGCATAGGTTTCTGCATATTATTGCTGATTCAATCAAAAACTCTATGTTCAGACCATAAAAGTATATTATGTATATTGTAAAATATGTACAAAGTAGAAATTTAAGATAATGAGGTAAAAATCAAATTTTGAGTTTGTATTTTCCATTTCTCATTGGATTGTCTTCTGCTCTCTTTCCACTTGGAAACCACTGGATTGGAGCATCCACGTTGGATGCTAAGGACAGTGCACAGTCCTGATCCTGCCCTGCTATTGCTTAAGGGCACAATGAAAATAGAAAAGTACAGTTTAGTAGAAAATGTATCCTCCTTTTTGAGCAAACTCTGGAAAGTAGCAAAGGAGAGGGAAGCCTGGCATGCTGCAGTCCACAGGGTCACAGAGAGTCGGCCATGACTTGGTGACTGAACAACAACATTGTCCCCATTTCTTTACTTCTGCAAAACTAAGATCCAAGATTTAATGATGTGCATCAGTAGCATCATTTTTGTGTATTAATTTAGCCCCACAAGGACAGGTGTGTTTGCTTTATTCTTTGGAGTAGGTACACAAAAAAACAGTTGTGGATTAGATCCAGTAGATGAATACTTGCACCAGTTTCACCCGATTCTCCCAAGTCTTTGAGACAAGAAAGGATTTATTAATACTAGCCACAGAAAGTCCAAAATCCAGGGTCTTGCAATACTAAAAAGGCAACTACATGTTTACCTCATACAGTAAAACGTAAAGAGTTTGAAAAGCTTTGGCTAATTAAAAATTAGTCTTGAGGGGCTTTCCTGATGGCTCAGTGGTAAAGAATCCACCTGCCAGTGCCGGGGACACAGTTTCAATCCCTAGTCCAGGAACATCTCACATGCTGTGAAGCAACTAAGCCCACATGCGACAACTACTGAAGCCCCACATGCCCCGTGTGCATATGTAATCACAGGCAAGAATTCTTTTTATGTGGCTTCTCACACAACTTCTCCTACCTCTGCTTACTAACTAGGAAGCAAAGATAGGCAATTTTAGTTATTTATGGAGGGAGGGGGCAATTGCTTCTAACTTTATTTGAGAAAAATACAAGATAAATGTATCAAAATAGAATAGAGGCTTGGTGGGTGGGGATGGTGAGTGTTGGCTACTGCGGGGTGGGCAGCTGGGTTAAGGCCTTTACTTGGTTGCAAGCTATTTGGACTTTGCAACTTCTGGGCCCCCGAGCTGGGCACACACCCGGAAGGTGACGGTGATGGTCATTTCTGCCAGTGAGGTGGCCAGTGTGGGCAACAGGACAAGAATTCTCAGGATAGACACATTTGTTCTGAGTTGCTTGCAGGATGGGGGGAATAGGGAGTGGTATGTGGGCAACATAGGTGGAGGCCCCTTTGTTAATCTTCAAAACATACCCATCTTTTTTTACATAAAATTATGATTGATTCACTAGCCACTGAATCAAAAGGTTAACAAATGACATATATATATAAATAAATTCAGGTACTTCCATCTCTCTTCAATAATATTACTCAGAACTTCTTCTAAATGTAAATCGTAAGAGGTACTAAGGCAGTATAGTTCAAGGCTCTGTTGTGTAATCATCATTTAATGCAGAAAAGGAGTGCCGGGCATCATCTGCTTTTAGTTTCGTCAGAAGCACAACATATGAGACTATATTTTAAATAATTGTTGTAATGGTTTTCTTTTTTTAAACTGGAAGTGCCCTTCAGACTTGTAGGTGGCGATAGCCATGAAACTGTATCTACTCATTTTTAGAGCCCATTTTCATTTAGATTTTCCCTCAACAAAAATTCACGGAGGGGTCAGGGACTGACCTTAAAAATAGAATTATTGAGGAAAAAAAGACATTGGATTTATTATGTTGCAACATATTTTGAAATGTCAAAAAAGGAAAAAAAGGATGCCTCAAAACTTTGCAGATTTGCACACAGCTTGTCTTGTTATTTAACTTTAGCATAGATTATATTAAACACTTGACTTTTTAAAATATAGAATTGGTGCATGAAGAATTCCAAATTGAGATCTGCCCTGGGTCATTTTCTCCTTTAGTCTTACCTTAGTAACTGAAATTGCTGTGCTTTCAGCACTACAGATCAAGCTAGAAAGCTAGTGTTAAAGTACAAATTGCACTTGGTATTTAAGATAAGCATGGGAGCTTAAATTCCCTTGTTATTTAAGATAATCATGGGAGCGTCCCTCAGTGGTAAAGAAACCACCTGCCCGAGCAGGAGCCACAGGTTTGATCACTGATCCGGGAGGATCCCACATGCCGCAGAGTGACTAAGCCCATGAACCACAACTATTGAGCCTGTGTTCTAGAGCCTTGAGGCCATGTGCCACAACTACTGAAGCCCCTGCACCCTGGAGCCCGTGCTCTGCAACAAGTGAAGCCACCGCAATGAGAAGCCTGCAACCACAAGTAGAGAGTAGCCTGCACTCTCCACAACAAGAGAAAAGCCCTCGCAGCAACGAAGACTCAGCACAGCCAAAAATAAATAAATAAAATGATATAGAAAGAGGATAAGCATGAACAAGTTAGCTCAAATTATGCAACTGAATTAAAATATTGTGATAGCCATCTTGATTCCCATTTATTAGAAACGCAATATAATAATGGATGTTAACCTGAAGCAGGTGATAAACTAATGTTAAGCAGTCAGTAAAGCTATTCAGAAGTAAATTTGGCTGAAAACCAGAATGTATTTATTGTAAAGTGACTAGGGAGAAATTATATTGTAATTCACCACATTTTTGTATAGTGGAAAATAACTTCTAAAACTGAAAAGACGGGGTATGGGTAAAGAATTAACATGTATGAATCCTAAGTGCCAGACCCTGTTCTAAGCATTCACGGACATTATCTTATTTTCATCTCATAAGAAATCTATGAAATAAGCACAGTAGATTCCCTTTAGAGAGGAGGATTCTGAGGCTCCTCAATGTTTCTTACAGATCTCCTACACCAAAACCACCCAGAGAGCTTAATAGAAGTTTAAATTCTTACACCTCAAATCAGATTCCCCTGAATCATAATTTCTGGGACACCTTCAAGAGAACCAAAAGGCATAAAATACATAAACTTTTTTAATGAGTGGATGTTAAAGTCATCAGTTAATCTTTTTCTGTTCATGACAAAGTTCCTTAGTGACCAATATCTGTATCTAGGATTACATTTCTATGTTATAAATGGTCAATTACTGATTTTCCACCTGTAAATAAAGACAGCATAATCAAGAGGAAAGAGATCAGCATTCTAGACTTTGATGTTTACCTAATCTCTTCCTCAGTTGACTGTCAGGAATAGCATCAAAAGCAATTGTTAGTGCCATTCTTAAGGCACACTAGTGGTTATTTTAGTAATATATCCTTTTTATTTTGCTTTCCTTATTTCAGTCTCTCTTTTTCAATATCTTATTGTACACCAGTTTTTCTTCTTCCCTTACTGTGCCTTGGGTTTGTTACTAGTTTCTGCTGACTTGATGAAGTATTGAGTAATACTCCATTCTACTTTCCCAGTTCTGAACCACTTACAATATATACAGAGAAGCAAGACAGATGGAGATTAAAAAGCTAGATTGAAAACTAAGGCTTAGATCAACAACCAATCAAGCTTCCTAATACTTCTCACCATACAGACCTTGGAATGACCCACTTACCTGGAATCACTGCTTCAAATGTCGAGCCTGGAGACTGGGAACAGAGACAAGTAGTAGCCTCCAGCCATGCTTTTAGAAGACAGTTTCAAGTCAGGTATGGGTATTAGTACAATTGTATTGAGACATATTTAGAATATGTATGAGTATGTATTGTGACTGTGTAGCAGAGAGTTTTGCTTTTTTTTTTTTTTTGCTGCCATGTAGCAGAGAGTTCTGGATAGAATAGTATGACAGTCTGTGGCAATGGCGACATTAACGGTGGAGTCACTCAGCTTCAGATGAAGCCTCCTAAAGTGGTATACAGAGAGGAATGAGACTGTCCCACCCTCACAGCATTTATAATTTAGTAAATAAAGGAGATAGGAAGAACTTACTTCAGTAGTAGAAATTAGAAGAGTGACAACAGCCAACATTTATCATGTGTTTACTGTATTCTAGGTGATCACTGATCACAGTTGGTCCTTACCACGGAATCAATTTTTCTAGGTACCAAAATAATTCTTTCTGTATAAATGGATAAACTGACACTTGGTGGGGGGAGGAGTTGGTATTAAATAGTGTGTTCATGGACACACATGTGTAGGTCCTTAAACTAAGATTTAAACTCAGGAAAAAGAATATGCCAAGTATTATGAACACAAAACCCAGCATATAAGATGGAAAGTCAGACTTAACTGGAAAGATGGTTGGAAAGTATGGTTGCTTTCCTTAACAGACCAGCCCCTTGCCTAGAACACTATAGCTCTTGTTGAATTGTGGGTATATGACTAACCATGATGAGCTCACCTTGAGTTTTGGAGAAGGAAGTGGCAAGAGTCATATTACGTGATTTTTGATTCGAGTCTGTGTTTCCATGTTTTGCTCATGGTCTGAAGAGAGACAGAAAGGAGAGGGTTTAACAGGCGTGCTTCAGAACAGACGGAAGCCAAATCTGACAAATCTGACAGTAAGAGAAGTGCCAAGAAATCAGGTCTCAGAGATTATGGTGGGTTCAGACATAGATAGCTAGGGCAATTAGAATATGCAAGTAATTAGCGAGAACTAATTAGTTAACAACAGACTTCCAGCTTAAGCCTTGACCACATAAAGTTGCAAAGCCACTGAAATAGCTAAAGTAAAGCTTTAGAATAATGTTCCCAAAGTAGAACATTTAAATTGAAGCAGCAAACATAATTGTGAACAGGTCCAAAATACCTGAAGTGGGATATTTCTATTTTTCATAGCAGTAGCAAAGAAAACTAAAGATCATCATAGATGTAAGTTAAGATTTACTCTGAAAGCAATGTGACTTGTACCTAAAAAGATGTATTTCTTTTATATCATTTTGTATATTTTTTCATTTTGTATAATGAATAGCTGCGGATTCACCAAGCGAAAATACTGGAGTGGGTTGCCATGCCCTCCTCCAGGGGATCTTCCCAACTCAGGGGTTGAACCCAGGTCTCCCACATTGCAGGCAGGTCCTTTACTATCTGAGCCACCGGAGAAGCCCCCAATAAAAGTTTATTTACATTAAACATTTACTTAGTTTAAAGAATTGTCATAGATTCCAGCTAGTAGCCTGTGCTTCTGAATCCATGTAGGGAAGCCCAATGCTATCTTATATGAAGAACTATAAGAAATATCTGATGGACAGGAGATGCAAGGATGCAGAAAATGACATTGCTTATTAATCTACCCATGTGAACCTCAAAGCAGGTCACAGAATTTCCTTTATTGTTTAGAGACTCAGGAGCCCTTGGAGAAAACTTTGCACCTAACAGCTAGGTCCTTGTGATAATGAAATTAGTAAAAAGGGGAGATGAAATCCCCTCAACATCTATACAGAATGAAGGTTGAGATTAATGCATCAAGCAGAGATAACAGTTGACCACATAGCAAAAGAGACGTTCTTGCTGATCATCAGGAACAGAATATTCCTTTCAGCTTTTTTTTTTTTTTTTTTGGTCTGTCATTCAGGTTCAATGAATTTTGTTTATCTGTCCTTTCCTGTTTCCATCTGTTCTTGCCCAAAGGTGCCTGTAGGAGGTGAGGTGGAGGGTGTGAACATCCCGGGGCTGGTGGTGTTTGCCATCATCTTTGGTGTGGCCCTGCAGAAGCTGGGCCCTGAGAGAGCGCTGCTCATCTGCTTCTTCAGCTCCTTCAGTGATGCACCCTGGTGCTGGTCTCCTGGATCATGTGGTAAGTGGTGGAAGGAGGAACATCTGCTCCTTCAAACCAGATGGCCTAGATTCAAATACAGCGTCAACTATTCCTTGGCTATGTGACTTCAGGCAAGTGACTTTCTCTGTGCCTGTTTCCTCATCTATAAGATGGGGACAGTGCTGTAGCTAAGACTGACCCCAGAACCTTCTTGATCCTACTGGAAAGTAACAAAAAGACAGCCGAGCTGTGGCCACAGCCTGGCTGTGGGCCACCTTAGTTTTTGAGATTTCAACATCATCAAATGTTCACCTTTGGATTGATGACCAAAAATAGTGCCTGCTTGATAGGGTTATTATGAAGATGAAATGAGTGACTGAGGCATAAGTAAAGCACTTAGAAAGTGTTTTAAATGTCTAGCACCTACTAATCATTCACTTAATGTCGGCTACAATTATTACCATTATGTATGTGCTTTTGTTAAATGGCCTCAGATAAGGAGGGAAAAAAACACAAGCAGAGATATTCAACTTCACCCTTGCCACTTCTCTCTGCCTTGTCTCCACATGGTATCACACTGATTCTCAGGATGCATCCTGGATCAGAAGGTCAGAAATCAGAAGGCGAGTGACTTCCTGGAGGTCCAGTGATTGAGACTCCGAGCTGCCAATGCAGGGGGTGTGGGTTCGATCCCTGGTTGGGGAACAAAGATTCCCACATGCAATGTGGCACAGCCAAAAAGAAAAATAAATCAGGAGGTAAGTTAGGGCTTCTGCATTTTTACCGAGTCTTCCACCAGTTCAAACCTGAGTCTGGGGTAGTTGATATCTAAGAAGCTGTGTGGAACTAATAGAAAACTTGGTGGTCAGGTCAGAGCAGGCTCTGCAGCTGGACAGCCTGGCTTCTCATCCCAGCGCTGCCATTTCCCAGCTCTGTGCCCTCAGTAATAACACGTTACTTATCCTGCTGTTCCTCAGTTTCCCATCTGGAAAATGGACTTGATGGTACCAGGCACAAGTGAGTTAATACATGTAAAGTTCATAGGACAGCACCTAATCCATAGTGTGGCTATAGTAAACAAGCTTAGCTTTGTCAAGTACTTGTATAATTTTTGGGCACATCCCATTGGCTAGAACCTGGGCATTTGGCCAAACCTAGGTGCACAGGTGGCTAGGAAATGGTGCTTTTCTTCTGTTATTAAAGAGGAAAAGAGGTCTGAAGACTGGTGGCTCAAGTGGTAAAGATTCTGCCTGCCAATCCTGGGGACATGGGTTTGATCCTTGGGTTGGGAAGATCCCCTGGAGAAGGAAACAACAACCCACTCGAGTATTCTTGCCTGGGAAAGTGAAGTTGCTCAGTCATGTCCGACTCTCAGTGACCCCATGGACTGCAGCCTACCAGGGTCCTCTATCCATGGGATTTCCCAGGCAAGAATACTTGAGTATTGGACTGCAGCACTCCAGGCTTCCCTGTTCATCACCAACTCCTGGAGCTTGCTCAAACTCATGTTCATCGAGTCAGTGATGCCATCCAACCATCTCATCCTCTGTCATCCCCTTCTCCTGCCTTCAATCTTTCCCAGCATCAGGGTCTTTTCCAGTGAGTCGGATATTTGCATCAGGTGGCCAAAGTATTGGAGTTTCAGCTTCAGCATCAGTCCTTCCAATGAGTATTCAGGACTGATTTCCTTTAGGATGGACTGGCTGGATCTCCTTGCTGTCCAAGGGACTTTCAAGAGTCTTCTCCAACACCACAGTTCAAAAGCATCAATTCTTTGGCGCTCAGATTTCTTTATAGTCCAACTCTCACATCCATATGTGACTACTGGAAAAACGATAGCTTTGACTAGGCGGACCTTTGTCAGTAATGTCTCTGCTTTCTAGTATACTGTCTAGGTTGGTCATAACTTTTCTTGCAAAGAGCAAGCGTCTTTTAATTTCATTCCTGCAGTTATCATCTGCAGTGATTTTGGAGTCCAAAATTCATTGCTGGGTAGGGAGGATCATAAGATACCCAGCCACTGGGATGGTCCTTTTTTCTTGGGTCTCTAGCCAGTCTGCCTTTCCCTTTTCACCTTTCAGAGTCCTCTATGGTTGCTGCTTTTGTTATTTCCAGGGTTTATAGTTGTACTTGGACAGACAAATCTATACCATTTTGTCTGGACCAAAAGCCCACCAGAAAGTCTATTTTAAAAGGCAGTGTTGTTGTAAATATTCTCCAACCAATCCTTGAAGGACCTGAAACATTCACTGAACAAATGTTGTTGAGCACTTACTATGTGTCAGGAAGTGTCATGGAGATAAAAAATGAACAAAGCATATTTGGTGCCTTCCCTCGTAGAGGGGACTGACTGTTCAGTAGAATGGGGAATTATTTCATAGTAAAAGTTATACTTGGAGGCCAAAATGGTACCACTTATAAAGAACACTTTATCATCTCTGTATCTTCCACTGTAGGGTCAATACAACAAAGACCAGGAGCACGTTATGGCTAGAGGTGCAAAGAAGAGTGCTGACTTCAGAATGACAGTGAAAATAGTAGCCCAGAAAGCATTGCCAAGGAACAGAATCCTGCAGTGTTTACCAAAGAAGAACATGAGCTACATGGGTTGGTCAAAGGAATGGACTTGAGAGTCCTGGTCCTGACAGTAGGTAGAAGCTCAGGCCAATTCTCATCATCTCCCAGAAACACGCTGGGGAGAGATGTAGAGGATGGTTTGATTAGTCCAGAAGTTGTTTGGACAGTAATAAGAAACATGTACAGGAGACAATTAAGGCTGTGTTTCACACAACTAATAAGAAGCCAAATTGGGACAAAAATATCATCTCTGATATTGAGTCATGGAACAGTGTTTTTATCTAACAACTCCCTTTGCTATGGTGATGTTCCTACCTTCAAAATAAAGCTGTGGGGCAATTGGCCATAAAATAAACAGTGGATTCAGAGTGTTGTGGAGATGCTCAAAATCTTTAGACTCTCTAGTTTCTTCAGGGTTCCCTAAAGGCTTGAAGCGCAGGCATCCTTACTAAGCTGAACAGGTAACCGGAAAGGGGTTTTAATAATGATTAGTGTATTATGAGAGAATTGTCTGATTCAGGTTATAATATCTGTGTGTTTGTGAGCATCTGCAATATAATCACTGTCTCACAGAAACACTTGAGAGGTTGTTTCAAGGGCCAATGATTGATGCCTGTGGTCTACTGAGCTGTAATAGTTTTCATGATGATTGGGAAAATCAGAGCACATCTATAAATGCAAAAGGAGTCCCAGCATCTTCAAATATTTGAATATTTGTAAAGTCAGTTAATTCAATAAGAGGCCCTAGACCTCTTTTTCTTGAATATTTTCTTCAAATTGATAATTAGATTATATTGAATACAATTTTTGTTGCATTCCAATAAGATTAGTGCCCTTTCTTGGCCTGTGTACTTGTTCTAGTGTATTTATCTTCATTTGGAAAAATTTTTATTATTGCTATTTCTTTTTAGTCATTATTCATTTTTCTACAAGGTATTTTTATTTATACATAACCATTCCACATGTAAATTTCTGGTACTAAAATTTTATTTTCTGAAATATTAAAGCTGCTTAATTTTCTGAACTTTAATCTTAAAGTTATTGAAATGAAACAAGTTTAAAACAGGATAGAGGACATAATGTACCAAGTAGAATTTTCAGAGATACGAGTTTGGTATATACTTCTACATAGCATCAACAAAGCATTCCAATAGTTTTGGTCATTTGTAGTTATTATCAGAAGTAAATCAAGATATTCAGCTGCCCAGTGTACCCCCATTTAAAAAAAATTTTTGGCCGCACCAAGTGCCTTGCAGGGTCTTAGTTCTTAGGCAAGGGACGGAACCCAGCGCCCTCGGCAGTGGAAGCACAGAGTCCTAACCATTGGACTGCCAGGGGATTCCCTGTACCCCCATTTTGAAAGTGCATGACTAAAATCATGGGCGGTAGCAAGAACGGCAGAGACCAAGCTGCCTGGAGCCCATTCTCTAGTGCAGATGATCAGTTGTAACAGACCCTGTGGTCCCTCAGTTCAGTTGAGTTGCTCAGGAGATATGGATTCAGGATTGGGAAGATCCCCTGGAGAAGGAAATGGCACCCCACTCCAGTATTATTGCCTGGGAAATCCCATGGACAGAAAAACCCAGTGGGCTACAGTCCATGGGGTCACAAAAGAGCCCGACATGACTTAGTGACTAAAAATAAAAACAACCTGGATTCTTAATCAGGGCAAGAGGGCTCTGAAGTATGAGAGAGAGAGGAGTCTATGTTGGAAGTCAAATTTGCTGCAAAGGAACAAAAATAATGGGATGAAAAAGGATCAGGAAAGAAAGGAGGGAGGAAGGGAGGGAGGGAAAGGAAGGAAAGAAGGGAAAACGAAAATGGTTAACCAATCAGTGTCACACTGACCTGATTTCTCAACTAAAGTCTTTGGGGTTTTGTTTGTTGTCATTGTTATTTGTTTTTATTGAAGTATAGTTGATTTACAATGTCCTGTTAATTTCAGATGTACAGCACAATCATTCATATGTATGTGTACATATATATGCATGTATGTATATGTACTCTTTTTCAGATCTTTTCCCTTATTGATTATTATAAAATCTATAGAGGTTAGGGCTTCCTAATGGCTCAGTGGTAAAGAATCCGCTTGCCAAAGCAGGAGACAAAGGTTTTATCCCTGGTCTGGTAAGATCCCACATGCATAGGGCAACTAAGCCTGTGCGCGACAACTACTGAGCCTGTGCTCTAGAGCCTGGGAGCTGCAACTACTGACCCAGGTGCTACAGCTCCTGAAGCCCGCACACCCTAAAGCTCTTGTGTGTTCTGCAACAGGAGAGGCCACCCCAATGAGAAGCCTGTTCTCTGCAACTAGAGTAACCCCAGCTCTGTGCAACTAGAGAAAAGCCTGTGCAGCAACAATGACCCAGCACAGCCAAATAAATAATTCTTCTTTTAATATTAAGGTTAGTTCCCTGTGCTATACCCATTGTTGGTTACCCATTTTATATATATAGTAGTGTGTGTATTTAAGCAAATTTTGACTCATCCTTAAAGTAGAGAAAAAGCCAATACCCAAGGACATTCCACTGAATAAGAACAATAAAATACTCTTCACAATTTGGCATACCTGGACAGTGGTGGAGTTTCTTTTTTTAACATAAAGCTTCTTTCAGCCAGAAGCTTTTAACCCCACCCACGCCTCCACCCTTAGGCAACAAGGGGACTGGTTGATTATAGGATAAAAAGCATCAAAATGAAACCTCTACCTTTGTATTCTAAGGTAGTGATTCAGAGGTCCCCAAGTGAGTAAAGACATGCATTAAGATGATTCTACCACACTATTTTTTCAGCAAATTGCAAGAAACACTCCTATGAAACCTGTGCAAAAATGCTAGAACAAAACCAGAATGGACTAGAGGATGAAGAGCACACTTTGGAAGAACAAAATTTTACAAAATTTCTTTGATTCTAGATTAAAGAAAATAAGGACTCTACAAAGCAAGGAAAGAATGTCAAATAACCCAAATTCTATCTCTAACTGTCCATATAGTATTTACTAAAACAAGTAAACAAAAGCACTCTAAGAATTTATTTTTTCATCTTTAAAATGTAAAGGAAAACATATGATCAAGTTGTGTAGGAAAGACCTGCCGATATACATTGAACCCACTTAAACACAGAATTAAGTTCAAATAACTCTGGTAATTACACTTAGAAGGCAGAATCTAAATCTTAAAATCACTAAAAGAAAATCTTGGTGTATAACAATAATTTAACTAATAGTCTGGGACAAAATTCTCAGAGCATGCAAACAAAATGGTGAGGCTGGGGAAAATGGAAAGCAGGATTAGTGCCTTATTTTCCTTCTCTGTCATAAGACATGCTCAATAGAAACGTTAATTCTGTGGTATGATTTTTGCCATATTTTTATTTTTAAATGAGAAAAGCCTTTTTCATTTTCTTAAAACTAAATTCAGGTGATGCAACAGACTAGCTGTATTATAGAGCCTCGCATATTGTAGAACTGTTACAGAAGAGATCTCTGAGGCTATCTATGAAAATATCTAATGGCCTAACACATTCTATTGTTTCATTTCAGACTCGGAGCAAAATGATGCCAGTCAGCTGAGCCAAGTGTGTACATTCCTCACTCAACCCCAGACAGCTTAATAATGGTTCATTAAGCAGCTAATTAGACTTGCAGTACTTTCAGCCAGGCTCACAGACCCCGCCCAGTCGACACACCTTTGCCATGCTCCTTTCTCTTGGTGCTTCTCACTTGGTTTTGCTGTTTTGAAGTAGCCCAAGAGGGATTTTTATATTCTAGGAAAAACAAGCAAACAACTTTCGTATTTTAAGCATTCTGTTGGTGCAGTGATTTTTGGTTTGTTTTGTTGACTGTGCAGCAAAAGAGGTGCACTAGGGAACTCAGTGATTCCATGACCTAAATCTAAAAGAAGAGACTGAAAATAGTTGGGCAGGTGCCAAAAAGCTACACAGGCAGCACGTGTGCAGGACCATAACTAGTGTGGTTCTTTCATGAAGAACATCTTGCTCTCATGACCTGAAGGAAATCCCAAAGACAGATTCAGACTCCACTTATTTGATTGAGATGATTCGGTATTGCTTGTGGAGAATCCTTGCACTTAGAATTTTGTCCTGGCAAAGGTCAGTTTGTGAACCTCCAGGGTCTGCAAACTGGTCACTTAAATTGAGATTTTGTTCTTGTTTTGAGAATTGTCATAATTGAATTTATTATTTTCTAAATATAGTATTTTATGTATTTCAAGCAAACATTTTATTTATTTACCAATTATCTTTTTTCATCAATCATAATAAAGAAAAAAAATGACACGGACCTCAGAACTGTGGGCAGGATTGCCGTTCATAAGTGCTGACATCTAGTGGTTACACTTTAATAAAGTTCTTTATTAAAGTATTATCCAGGAATTCTTTTCTGCGAGTTCTATCTTAAGTGATTTATTTATTTATTGTCTAAAAGACAATTCATGGTACACATTTTGTTTACACTTTTGTACATTATCTTAATGTGAGTGGGACCGCTTTTATACTTTTTATTTTTTAGCTATTTTTTTAACCAAAGCAAAATAACCTATGTAGTACAAAGTGTTAAAATACAGCATTAAAAAACAGAGTTAAAGAACAGAGATACTAATTCTAATTGGGGCTTTCCTGATGGCTCAGTGGTAAAGAATCCACCTGCAGTGCAGGAGACGAGGGGCCTCAGGTTCAAATCTCTAGGTCAGGAAGATCCTCTGGAGGAGGGCTTGGCAACCCACTCCAGTATTCTTGCCTGAAAAATCCCACAGACAGAAGAACCTGCTGAGCTACAGTACACGGGATCACAAAGCATTGGATGCGACTGAAGTGACTGAGCATGACAATTCTAATTAGGAATGTAATTATCATGGTTTTTTTTTTTTTTATAATCCACAACTTTGTCTAGAAAATCACACAAACAGATCACTGATTTGAAAGAAATGCATAAATTTGTAGCAAGGCTTTGTAGTTACAAAAAACAAACAAAATTACCAAAGAATGCACAGATTAATGTTTATTTCACCTTTGTGTCATATTTCTGTACGCTTCACTAATGTTACATACAGAAAAAAAAAAAAGAAAAGCAAAACAAATGAAAAACTGAAACCACTAATGTTATCACTAACATTAACTAACATTATCACTAACATTAACCATCACTAACATGTTATCACTAATCACTAATGTTATCATTAGAATCATCAATGTTGTCAAGTAGGGAAACAAAATCTAGCAGCCATCAGCAAGAGTACAACACAGACAATTCTGTAAAAAGAAACAGAACTGCTAGAAAACTGTGTGCATCATATTCCTTCAAACTAGCAAAATGTGCTCCTGCATACAATGGAATATAAACAGAATTGTTCTCTTGTAAGGCACAGAAATGCAAATTTTTTTTTTTTTTTTTACTATTGTAGATGAATCAAATGTGTTTGTAATGGTTAATTAAGCTATTACAGAATGGGCCAGGAACATTATGGATTCTGGAGATGATGCCTACTCGAATTCTTGAAGGACAGTGGACCTAGTGATGTAGACCTAGTGAAAGTCGCTCAGTTGTGTCCCACTCCTTGTGACTCCATGGACTATACAGTCCATGGACTTCTCCAGGCCAGAATACTGGAGTGGGTAGCCTATCTATTCTCCAGGGGATCTTCCCCACCCAGGAATTGAACTGGGGTCTCCTCATTGCAGGCAAATTCTTTACCAACTGAGCTATCAGGGAAGCCCCAGTGGACAGTGGACACTCTAGCCAAAAATTTTTTAAAAAAATATAAACACAGAAATACAGGATAAAGGTAACTGAGGCTTCCCTTATTTCTTAACATCATTTAGATGGAAATCAAATTTAAATGCCATCCAATGTGCTTTTGAATAGGCTTTGGTTCAGCTCCCAAATATTGATTGCTTGACACAGTCTCCTATGAGAATACTCAGAAGGTGTCGTCTTAAACAACACACCTACTTTTTACGGTGGAGCCACTCTTAGTAGCTGTGCCTTCATGGGACAGCTATCTTTGGAGGAAGTTCTAACCTTTCCTTGTCTCAGTTCAGTTCAGTTGCTCAGTCATGTCCAACTCTTTGCGACTCCATGAACTGCAGCACACCAGGCTTCCCTGTCCAACTCCAACTCCTGGAGTCCACCCACACCCATGTCCATTGAGTCACTGATGCCATCCAACCATCTCATCCTCTGTTGTCCCCTTCTCCTGTCCTCAATCTTTCCCAGCATCAGGGTCTTTTCAAATGAGTCAGCTCTTCGCATCAAGTGGCCAAAGTATTGGAGCTTCAGCTTCAACATCAGTCCTTCAATGAACACCCAGGACTGATCTCCTTTAAGATGGACTGGTTAGATCTCCTTGCAGTCCAAGGGACTCTCAAGAGTCTTCTCCAACACCACAGTTCAAAAGCATCAATTCTTCTGTGCTCAGTCTTCTTTATAGTCCAGTTCTCACATCCATACATGACCACTGGAAAAATCATAGCCTTGACTGCTGTGACTCCATGAACAGCACCCACCAGGCTTCCCTGTCCCTGGGATTCTCCAGGCAAGAACACTGGAGTGGGTTGCAATTTCCTTCCCCAATGCGTGAAAGTGAAGTTGCTCAGTTGTGTCCGACTCTCAGCGACCCCGTGGACTGCAGCGTACGAGGCTCCCCCATCCCTGGGATTTTCCAGGCAAGAATACTGAAGTGGGTAGCCATTTCCTTCTCCAATAGCCTTGACTAGATGGACCTTTGTTGACAAAGTAATGTCTCTGCTTTTTAATATGCTGTCTAGGTTGGTCATAACTTTCCTTCCAAGGAGTAAGCGTCTTTTAATTTCATCACTGCAGTCACCATCTGCAGTGATTTTGGAGCCCCCCCAAAAAAGTCTGACACTGTTTCCACCGTTTCCCCATCTATTTGCCATGAACTGATGGTACCGGATGCCATGATCTTAGTTTTCTGAATGTTGAGTTTTAAGCCAGCTTTTTCACTCTCCTCTTTAACTTTCATCAAGAGGCTCTTTAGTTCTTCACTTTCTGCCATAAGGGTGGTGTCATCTGCATATCTGAGGTTATTGATATTTCTCCCAGCCATCTTGATTCCAGCTTGTGCTTCATCCAGCCCAGCATTTCTCATGATGTACTCTGCATATAAGTTAAATAAGCAGGGTGACAATATACAATCTTGATGTGCTCCTTTTCCTGTTTGGAACCAGTCTGTTGTTCCATGTCCAGTTCTAACTGTTGCTTCCTGACCTGCATACAGACTTCTCAAGAGGCAGGTCAGGTGATCTGGTATTCCCATCTCTTCAAGAATTTTCCACAGTTTATTGTGATCCACCCAGTCAAAGGCTTTGGCATAGTCAAGAAAGCAGAGATAGATGTTTTTCTGGAACTCTCTTGCTTTTTTGATGATCCAGCGGATGTTGGCAATTTGATCTCTGGTTCCTCTGTCTTTTCTAAAACCAGCTTGAACATCTGGAAGTTCATGGTTCATGTATTACTGAAGCCTGGCTTGGAGAATTCTGAGCATTACTTTACTAGCGTGTGAGATGAGTACAATTGTGCAGTAGTTTGAGCATTCTTTAGCATTGCCTTTCTTTGGGGTTGGAATGAAAACTGACCTTTTCCAGTCCTGTGGCCACTGCTGAGTTTTCCAAATTTGCTGACATATTGAGTGCAGCACTTTCACAGCATCATCTTTCAGGATTTGAAATAGCTCAACTGGATTCCATCACCTCCACTAGATTTGTTCATAGTGATGCTTCCTAAGGCCCACTTGACTTCACATTCCAGGATGTCTGGCTCTAGGTAAGTATGAGTGATCACACCATCATGATTATCTGGGTCATTAAGATCTTTTTTGTACAGTTCTTCTGTGTATTCTTGCCACCTCTTCTTAACATCTTCTGCTTTTGTTAGGTTCCTACCATTTCTGTCCTTTATTAAGCCCATCTTTGCATGAAATGTTCCCTTGGTATCTCTAATTTTCTTAAAGAAATCTCTAGTCTTTCTCATTCTATTGTTTTCCTCTATTTCTTTGCATTGATCACTGAGGAAGGCTTTCTTATCTTTCCTTGCTATCCTTTGGAACTCTGCATTCAAATGGGTATATCTTTCCTTTTTTCTTTTCTCAGCTCTTTTTAAGGCCTCCTCAGACAGCCATGTTGCTTTTTTGCATTTGTTTTTCTTGGGCATATGCCGGGGTCCAGCCCCAGTGGATCCAGGGAAATTCGAAGGAGAAACGGCTTCGGCGATCAGGATACGATAGCTTTAATTAAATATTAATTAGAGTTATAAAGAGTAATAGAATAAGGATAGCTCATCGAGAAAATTCAGTGGAGAAAAGAGGCTGAATAACTTGGTTTACGTGGAAAGCCAATAAAATTCCAAAATAAGGAATTTACATCACCTATGTAGGCCACAGGCGTCCTCCCGTTCTCCCAAAGGAGAGGAGACACTAAGGCCTCCCCAGTCAGATCTTAGAAGCCCAGGCATAATTAGTAGGCTTGACGAGCCTCCACGTTCCAGATGGGGATTCAGCCAGAAGGTGAGAGAAAGAACAACATGGGGAGACCAGTCTTTCGAGGAACTGATCCCATTTTTTATTTTTCCAGGGTCTGTTTTTATACACTGAGATGTTATACAAAAGTCACGCGGGGTCAGCAGTCCTGACTTTTATTAAAGTCAGGTGCTTCATACAAATGTATACAGAGGTCTTAGGGGTGTTACATCATCTTCTGGCCAGGGGGCATGCTGACAACTTATGACCCTCTCCTTGTGACAGCAGTCAGTCAACCAGAACACTTATTTCTCCAGGGGTGATTATTCTTAAAACAAATGCCACCTTCCGAAGGCACCAGATAAAGTTACATTCTTATAGGGTGAGGGTGTAGTGGGTTTTAATTAAGGAAAGAATTTGCTTAGCCTAAGGTCTAACGTGATTAATATCAAAGGTTAATACTTATTTCTTCTATATATTCATTAATGTGTATAAGGGCAGGGGATATGGAGACTTAGCAGTAAACATTGGCTCAACAAATGAAAAATCCTTCACCAATACAATTTCTAATCAGCCCACTATACTACACTAATAATTTTCTAACTTCTCAAAAGAATCTGTTTTTAGAAGGTTTAAAGCATCTCGTGCCTCTCACGGTTGGGAGGCTGTGAACAATCACATGTGGCCAGACAAGCCTGTCAGGCGAGCTAGAGAACCTTCAGAGGAGTTTGTAGATTGAAACACTCCTATCACACCCAGGAATTATTATTAACTGGAGCTCTAAGTTAACTCCTTCTCCGAAAGAGGTGGTGGGGGACAGCCCCCCGTAAAGTCAGAGGTGTAGGTGAGAGCACAAAGTAGTAAAGTAGGCAGTCTCTGGTTTTGGGGGTAGATGCTCGAGAATTTCCAGGAGGACTCCTGAGGCTCAATCCCGCCTTTCCATATGTTGAACCTCCTTCCTCATGACCTTTGCCACAGGCGGAGGTCCTCATGCTGGCTCCTGGCAGGCATGGTCTTGATTCCTGTCTCCTGTACAGTGTCATGAACCTCCATCCATAGTTCATCAGGGACTCTGTCTATCAGATCTAGTCCCTTAAATCTATTTCTCACTTCCACTGTATAGTCATAATGGATTTGATTTAGGTCATACTTGAATGGTCTAGTGGTTTTCCCTAGTTTCTTCAATTTCAGTCTGCATTTGGCAATAAGGAGTTCATGATCTGAGCCACAGTCAGCTCCCGGTCTTGTTTCTGCTGACTGTATAGAGCTTCTCCATCCTTGGCTGCAAAGAATATAATCAATCTGATTGTCTACCCTCCCTATTATGTGTAACAGTGTCTCTCTTTTCACAGTCAAGAGTCCATATTGCTATTTTATCAGCTTTAGCTCTAACATTAACAGCAGCACCACATATATTATCACTGTGAAAAGTGAAAGTGAAGTCGCTCAGTCGTGCCCGACTCTTTGTGACCCCATGGATAGTAGCCTGCACCAAGCTCCAACATTCATGGGATTTTCAAGGCAAGAGTACTGGAGTGGGTTGCCATTTCCTTCTCCAGGGAATCTTCCCAACCCAGGGATCGAACCCAGGTCTCTCACATTGTAGACAGATGCTTTACTGTCTGAGCCACCAGGGAAGTCAGTAATCATCAAAAGATTCTTCAATAAGGTACAGCAGCATCTGTAGCCAAAAGCGATTGAGATCACTTCACCTCTGCTGTTTGTTCAGTGTAATTAGCCATCATCCTCCTTGTTTGTTTTTCTCATCTTTCCACATAGGCTTAATTCCATCCTTAAAAAGTGAGTATTCACAGCTGGACATTAAATTACTAGGCAACTGGATATGGTTGTACAGAGCCCAAAAGCCTTCAAGAGTATCAAACTTAGAGATCAGCTGAAGGTTTGCTTTTGCCAAGTTTTGCTTTTATCATTTTTAAAAAGCCAGAGTGCCCATCTGTTCTGTAAGGGATGTTTCATATATTGTTCTGGATTAGCCACCTCCTGATAGATTTCTCTTTTCTCTGCAGGTAGGAATTAGGAGTAGAGGTGGTTTCTGGTTCCACAGTCACCATCTTAGATCCCTCTCCATAATAAGTTATTTTAAAAGTACTTCTAAGCATGGGTTATTTTATTTCTCCTTATAAAACTCTGTATTTCAAATGCTTTGGTTAAGAAAAACCAGTCTAAAACTTTGAAACTAAACACAGGCTTTTCAATCTTCTCCCCCATGCAACTATGCCCTTCACAGTATGGTGCTTTCTCTTCATAACATCCTGCTCGATGCAGTGATTTTCAGGAGGGTCATGGAGGAGAGGTGATGAGTCCTAGGGTGCAGGTGAGGAGTTTCCTGAACCTCTTGAAACACTACTTTTAAGTCAGTCTTTAGTTACTGCTTTTGAATGTGGATAGCAGTGCTGGATAGTCATGATACTTAAATTTGTTGAAATTTCCTGGAAGCTTAGATCGCATACTATTTTGGTGATTTAAAAAAAAGACCACTTAGAATAAAAACATACACTTATTAGGCATGTGCCCAGACTAGCCCTAGGGATACAACATGAATTATTGTGAACCTTAACACTGAGAAATCTTAAGATCAGGAAGCCAAATGTGTCATAAAATAATTTCGATTTAGTATGAGAGGTAATGCGTTGGAATTCCAGTAGAACTATTCAAAACCCAAAAGGAGGATGCCATCAAGGTGTTGCATTCAATATGTCAGCAAATCTGGAAGACCCAGCAGTGGCTACAGAACTGGAAAAGGTCAATCCTCGTCTCAATTCCCAAGGGTAGTATCAAAGAATGTGCTAACCATTGGACAATCGCACTCATCTCCCATGCTAGTAAGGTCATGCTTAAAATCTTGCATGCTAGGCTTCAGCATTATGCAAACCAAGAACTTCCAGATGTTCAAGCTGGGTTTAGAAAAGGAAGAGGAACCAGAGATCAAATTGCCAACATTTGCTGAATCATAGAGAAAGCTAGGGAATTCCAGAAAAACATCTACCTCTGTTTCATCAACTACACCATTTGACTACAGCATTTGACTGCGTGGATCATAATAAATTGTGGAAAGCTCTTATGGAGATAGGAATACCAGACCACCTTACCTGTCTCCTGAGAAAGCTGTATGCGGGTCAAGAAGCAACAGTTAGAACCCTATATGGAACAACTGATTTGTTCAAGGTTGAGAAAGGAGTACGACAGTACTGTCTGCTGTCACCCTGTTTGTTTAATCTATACGCTGAGCACATTATGAGAAATGCCAGGCTGGATGACTTAAAAGCTGGAATCAAGATAGGTGGGAGAAACATCAACAACCTCAGATATGCAGACGATACCACTCTAATGGCAGAAAGTGAAGAGGAACTAAAGAGCCTCTTGATGAGGGTGAGGGAAGAGTGTGAAAGACCAAGCTTACAACTAAATATTAAAAAAAAGTAAGTTCGTGGCATCCGGCCCCATTACTTCATGGCAGATAGAGGGGGGAAAGGTGGAAGTAGTGACAGATTTCCTCTTCTTGGTCTCTAAAATCACTGTGGATGGTGACTATGGCCATGAAATCAGAAGATGTTTTCTTTTTGGCAGGAAAGTTATAACAAACCTAGACTGTGTATTGAAAAGCAAAGACATTACTCTGCTGACAAAGGTCCATATAGTCAAGGCTATGGTCTTCCCAGTGGTCACATACAGTTGTGAGACCTGGACCATAAAGAAGGCAGAATGCTGAAGAATTGATGTCTTTGAACTGTGGTGCTGGAGAAGACCCCTGAGAGTCCCTTGGACAGCAAGGAGATCAAACCAGTCAATCCTAAAGGAAATCAACCCTGAATATTCATTGGAGAACTGATGCTGAAGCTGAAACTCCAGTGTTTTGGTCATCTGTTGTGAACAGCTGACTCACTGGAAAAGTCCCTGATGCTGGGAAAGATTGAGGACAGAAGAGGGCGTCAGAGGATGAGATGGCTGGATGGCATCACTGATGCAATGTACATGAACTTGGGCAAACTCTGGGAGATGGTAAGGGACAGGGAGGCCTGGGGTGCTCCAGTCCATGAGGTTGCAAAGAGTCAGACATGACAGGATGACTGAACAACAACAGCAAATGAAAGGTAAAACTTTTGACTGTGCAAAGCACAAGGAGAAAATTATCTGAGATGGAAAATCTTTACAAAGAAGTGATCTATAAGCCAGGTTTTGAAAATTATTTATGAATTACCTAGGTGACAAAACAGGCATTCCAGACAGGCCATTAGCCATTCAATAAATATTTATTGAGTGTCTACCATGTAGTAGGTGCCTCATGGGGTATAACATGCAAAGGCTGGAGATATAAGTGATATTTTAGAATATGTTATTGCCAAAGCAAAAATATAATAAATAGATGGAGCAGTAGGAAATGAAGATGTGAACTGAGGAAAGATATATCCAAATTCATATCCCATATCCACCACACTTACTTGGTCTATGCTGCTGCTGCCGCCAAGTTGCTTCAGTCGTGTCCGACTCTGTGTGATCCCATAGATGGCAGCCCACCAGGCTCCCCTGTCCCTGGGATTCTCCAGGCAAGAACACTGGAGTGGGTTGCCACTTCCTTCTCCAATGCATGAAAGTGAAAAGTGAAAGTGAAGTCGCTCAGTCATGCCCGACTCTTAGCAACCCCATGAACTGCAGCCTACCAGGCTCCTCCATCCATGGGATTTTCCAGGCAAGAGTACTGGAGTGGGTTGCCATTGCCTTCTCCGTACCTGGTCTATAGACGTCAGCAAATAACATAAGCTCATTAAATATCAGCTCTCCCATCCTAACAATATAAGAAAGACTTTATTAGGTTATTAGGAAAGTTAAATGAGCTTATAGTTGTAATAGTTCATGGCATCAAATAAGGACTAAAATATTAATTATTATATCTATCATCTTTTGCTGAAAAATAACTACAAAATATTTGTGGCCTACAATAATTGGCATTTATTTTCATGTTCATTGAGTCTGCAGGTCAACTGGTGAGCAACTGATCTAGACTGTGGTTGGCCAGGAAGTTCTGCTTCAGGCTTGTCTGCTTAACCCACATATCTCATTCTGGGCTCAGATTTCAGGGACAAAGGCAATCAGGGTATGTTCTTAGAGTGATGGCAGAAGCACAAGCCCAACCATGCAAGCTCCTTTCAAGCCTCTATTCATGCCACATTCCTAACATACCTTCAGTCAAAGTAATCACATGGCTAAGTCAAAAGTCAGGGCGGGAAAGCACTCTATGCTTTCATGGAAAAATGACAAGGATGTGGATGTATAATACAGAGAGGAATAAGGTTTGGCAGTGATTTACTTTGTGTTTTATATATATATATATATATATATATTTTTTTTTTTTTTTTTTTTTAATAGCAAAGGCCTTATGTATCATCCTAAGGAGTTTGAACTTCATTCTTCAGGTAATGGGAAAACACTTGATCAAACCTGTGATTTTATTTATTTATTTTGGATATTTATTTTATTTGGCTGTGCTGGGCCTTAGTTGTGGCACGTGGGATCTTTCTTTCTTTCTTTTTTTTTTTCCATTTTTGGCTATGCTTGGTCTTTGCTATTGCACCGGGGCTTTTCTCTAATTGCAGCGAGCAGGGGCCATTCTCTAGTTGCAGTGTGAGGGCTTCTCATCACAGTAGGTTGTTTTGGAGCATGGACTCTAGGGCACATGGGCTTCAGTAGTTGCTGCATGTGGGGTCAGTAGTTGCAGCTTATGGGCTCCAGAGCACAGGCTCAGTAATTGTAGCTCATGGGCTTAGTTGCCCTACGCCAAGTGGGATCTTCCTGGACCAGGAAGGTGTTCCCTGCATTGCAAGGCAGACTCCCAACCACTGAACCACCAGGGAAACCCCCGAGGCAGAATCCTCAATCTTGGTTGCAGTGCATGGGCTCTTTTAGTTGCAGCATTTGGGATGTTTTGTCTCAGTATGTGGGATCCAGTTCCCCAACCAGAAATCAAACCCAGGCCTCCTGCATTGGAGCTGAGAGTCTTAGCCACTGGACCACCAGGGAGGTCCCAAACCTGATTTTAGAACACAGGTTGCCCTGATGTTGTGGAGAAGAGAACTGAAGACAAATATGACTAAAAGCAGAAATACCCTGACTAAATACAAATAATACGTTGTAGTGATTTCTTAAAGATGACAAAAGCCTGAGCTAGAGTGGTGCCTTGGCCTGCATCGAGGCAAGAGACTCCATTGAATAAAAAGAAGACAGTAATACAGTAGGCTAAATCCTGGGGCTGAATCTTGAAGAATTTATTAATTTTATTTTATTGCTTTGTTCTTTAAAATTATTGAATAAATCTGACCAGAGCAGTTCTTCAGGCCATGGAATTTAGACTTAATAAATGAGAAGTAATCTTTAATTGCATAAAATAGTCTCCTGTTGGATGATGTAGAAAGTGAACTCAGAGGTTTACTAGAGGCAGCTTATACTGACTTGGTAAGAACCAACTGTTAAGTTATCAAGAATTTTGTGAGCCAGTTGCCTTACATATTAAAAATTAAAATATTGATTTATATTATTAAAAATTAAACTGTATAAACTTACAATACAATATACTGAAAATAAAGATAATTCCTCTGCTTCTAGTCAAGATGAAGTAACAGAAAATGGATTGACTTGTCCCAGGTGGCGCTAGTGGTAAAAAACGCACCTCCCAGTGCAGTAGATGTAAAAGACATGAGTTCAATCCCTGGGTCAGGAAGATCCCCTGGAGGAGGGCATAGCAATCCACTCCAGTATTCTTGCCTGGAGAATCCCATGGACAGAGGAGTCTGGTGGGGTCTCAAAGAGTTGGATGCGACTGAAGCGACTTAGCACACACATGAAAAACAATTTTTTTTAAACTTAGACAAAAATATGAAATAGCAGTTTTCTGGACATTGGACATCTGGTAACAAAAGACAGTGATCCCCAAGGGATGAGAAACAAATGAAAAGAAGCCTTCAAGTGGCCCCAGCTTACTGCCCTGAGAAACTTCGCAGCCATGGAGCAGAGAGGGAGCATGCGAGCCCAGGACTCGCTGAGCTGAGGAGACAGACCTGAGGGTCCAGGGATAGATAGCAAGGGAGTCCAGTTCTCAGGCCAATACCATGGGAGAGACCTGCAGGGAGAGAGCATCTTAGAACTCTGGATAGGGTCCTACTGGAATATTATGCAGAGTTCCAACCAGTACATGCATGTAAGAAAATAATTTGATCCTGGAGAAACAACTATCTGAAAGGATTACAGGAAATAGTAGTCTGTGCTCACACATGATCTGAAATAGTGCCTGTTCCCACAGCTGGAAAAACTCATAATTTGGATAAAATACTCAGAAAGGCCTTCCCTTGGTACTAGGGAACATCCAAATCTAGACAAAACACTGCTCTGGCCTCACCTTAAAAACCCTGAAAATTGAGGCCCAAAAGGAACAAACCATTTTCAAATAACTACATCTCAGAACGGAGAAGGCAATGGCACTCCACTCCAGTACTTTTGCCTGGAAAATCCCATGGGCAGAGGAGCCTGGTAGGCTGCAGTCCATGGGGTCGCTAAGAGTTGGACATGACTGAGCGACTTCGCTTTCACTTTTCACTCCAGTGTTCTTGCCTGGAGAATCCCAGGGACGGGGGAGCCTGGTGGGCTGCCGTCTATGGAGTTGCACAAAGTCGGACACGACTGAAGCGACTTAGCAGCAGCAGCAGCACATCTCAGAAAAAGCTTAAGAAGATGTACAGGAGTACATCAATATGCTGCACTCAACAAAGTAAAATTCAGAATGTCTAACCCAAGATTACAGGATTGCAAAGAATTAGGAAAACAGGAGCTGGAGAAAGAAAAATTAATCAATTAAAGCCAACTCAGAACATACAGAGTTCATAGTTGGCAGAAAGACTATAAAACTTATTTATTTTAGCTATATTCCATGTGCTCAACATTTAAGTTCAAATACAGACGTTAGGAAGTTGGTGAAGTTGAATACATAGCAATAGAAATAAAACCCAAGAGTGAAAATAAAATTTTTTAATGAAATGAGCATCACTGAATTTGGAGATAGAAACAACCCCAATATCAATCAGTAGGTAGGTGGATAAACAAAGTATAGTATGTTCATACAATGAATTTGGCTCATCAGTGAAAAGGATAAGTTATTGATGTGTACAATATGGGTGAATCTCAAAATAATTAGTCTCTGAGAGAAGTATCATAACGAAAGGGTATACATTGTATGATTCTACCCATATAAAGTTCTAGAAAATCCAAATTATAGTGGCAGCAGTTATCATTGATTGCCTGAGGAACAGAGTAAGGATGGGAGGGGCAGAAGGAAGGGATTACAAAAGGGTACAAGGGAAGTTTGGGGGGTGATGGATATTCTATTGATGGTTTCATGGGTACATAAATATATCAAAAATTATCAAGTTGTACACTTTACACATGTGCTTTTTATTTTATGTCAATTAGACCTCAGTTAAAAAAAGTCTGACCCACAGTGGTGATTGAGTAAAATTTAGCTGTATTGAACACACACACACACAGATAAGAAATATTTAGAACTTATCATTCCCTAATTATTTTTCCACATTCTATTGTCATCTATGTTCTTGGGATTACTGTTTACACATATTGTATCAGTATGGTGACATATGATATTGTGCCGCTTTTCATCTCTGCACAATTCCACATTCACTGATATCATGCTGGTAGCTTGAAATGGGTCATGTTGGGAACATATACCTCACAGAAATTGTCAAATGCTACAAATCACGGCCACCCACCTTCCACCCCACCCCCACCCCAATTCCAAGAGCTGTAGTTAGTTAGAGATGCAGGTCTAAAACCAGGTATTCTGTTCCTAAGTCCAGTGATCCTTTCACCAAACCATGCTATGCATCTCACCAGCATACCTAGAAATTGCTCAGAGACACACAGGGGAGTGGCAGACTGAAGCTGAGACTTAAAGGGCCATTTCCTCCGCCTTCCAGCCCGAGGAGCAGCATGAGTTAACACTGTGAGGCACAAGACATTTTCTTCACTGTTTCCTCTCGTTTTCACTTCTTCCCTACTCCCTTAACTCCCTTTCCACCTTCTTTTCATCTGATAAAGAAACAGATCTGCTCTCAGACAGCAGTGCTTAACAAAAAGGGATACCTTATTTATAGTGGAATTTCAGCAATCTCAGAAAATGATTTTTTCTTTTAGCAAGGGTTCTTCCCAACACTTCTTGATGGTAATATATGAATATGTCAACTATATTTCTGCTCCCAAATAGGACATATAATTTAAAGATGAAATTTATGCATTTCCACAGTTTATTTGAAATCTGGATTTTACCAGAAAATCCACATATGCCAAATGTCTGTCTTCGCAAGCCTGTGTGTATAACAAATAGAGTTAAATTAGTTAGTTAAATGTTAATCATTTTGTTGTGTCCAAATCATTGTTTCCCCATGGACTGTAACCCTCCAGGCTCCTCTTTCCATGGAATTCTCCAGGCAAGAGTACTGGAGTGGATGGCCATTCCTTCTCCAGGGGATCTTCCCGACCCATGGATCAAATCCAGGTCTCCTGCATTGCAGGCAGTTTCTTTGCCATTTGAGCCATCAGGGAAACCTGGAGTTAAATAAGGGATCAATCAAATTTCACATTCCTGCCCCCAACAACTATTAGTGGAATTCCAGAATCCCTCTGAATTCTTAGGGCATGTTTCACATCAGCTTAGGAAGTCCTCTCAATGCTCTGGGGTTCTGGTTACCTGGTTAATGTGTTTCCCAGGAAGGGAAGCCCCTGAAAGTTGTGCCTGGCACTGTTGCCTCTGTCCAGTATAAGGTAGAATCTATTGAAGGTGTCATCTTTCATTGCTTTCAGAGCTGCCAAATCTGGAGGCGCCAAAGCAGCCCTATATTTTCTATTGCTGGTGATGCCAAGTCATGCTGATTTGTGAAAAGGCAAGTGGAGGATACCCCTCTTCCTGGATTATCTCAAGCTGTGTTCTCCTAGCTCCTAGAGTGCCATATAATACATTCCTTGGAATTTTTGGTAACTTTTCTTTCTGGAGGGTTCCAATAAGAACAAATGTAGTGGAGTCTGGGGACAAGTATCCAAGACACAGAACTTACTGTTTCTTCCATCTTTGGCTTCCCCCTTCAAGGGAGGGAGGGGGATTATGCAGGTGTCAGAGATGGCAGGGGAGAAAAGAAAAGTAGAAAAACAAGATAGAAGTCTGGTCCAGACATGTCTAAATGCTGGTTTTGACTCAGTAGGGCTCTGCTACATCCAATAATGTGAATAACCTTTAATTTTTCCTATCATGGTAAAAATTGGTCTCATTTAAGCTCCTTGAACTAATTCTCACCATACTGGTGAGATGTCTGGGTGGCCCATACAGAGGTGGTCTGTGGTTGTTAAAGGAAATTATACAAGTGTTAGATCATATTGCCCAGTAGCTTAGCTTTTGTTTTGTTTTGTTTTTAACTAATGGTCCTTCTCATTCTATCACTGAAACTGGTATTTTTGTTTTTGTGGGAGAAAAATTGAGAAGGGTGCATTCAAATGGCAGGAAGAAATGCACAATAAAGAATCTTTTCCTTTTCCTTCTTTCATATAATGTTAGCATTAACTAAGGTATAGATCCTAGCACATGAAATCAGTTTTACAAAGAGAAAAACGAGGCTCTGAGGGATTCAATGTGTTAAATTCACAAAGTCCTATAAGGCAGAGGAGAACTAAAAGTCTGTGTCCCTTGACTCCTAAATCAGCAGCCAACTCTCTGTGTTGGCTGCTTGCTTATCATTTTATATTATCTACTCAAATCATAAAGTTCAATCTGTTGATAAATATTATGGAGGGAGATCTTTCTGTTATATTTTGATATTTGTTCATGACTGCAACCCATGCAGCTGCTGAGGATTTCCACGTGTACAGCTTTTATGTGGTGGGTATTTGGGAAATCATGAAAGCTTTACAGAATGGTAAAGTAAGAAGTCGAGAGATACCTGGAGTAACAGGCAAATTTGGCCTTGGAGTACAAAATTAAGCAGGGCAAAGGCTAACAAAGTTTTGCCAAGAAAATGCACTGGTCATAGCAAACACCCTCTTCCAACAACACAAGAGAAGACTCTTCACATGGACATCACCAGATGGTCAACACCGAAATCAGATTGATTATATTCTTTGCAGCCAAAGATGGAGAAGCTCTATACAGTCAGCAAAAACTAGAGCAGGAGCTGACTGTGGCTCAGATCATGAACTCCTTATTGCCAAAGTCAGACTTAACTTAAAGAAAGTAGGGAAAAACACCAGACCATTCAGGTATGACTTAAATCCCTTATAATTATACAGTGGAAGTGAAAAATAGATTCAAGGGATTAGATATGATAGACAGTGCCTGAAGAACTATGAATGGAGGTTCATGACATTGTACACAAGGCAGTAATCAAGACCATCCCCAAGAAAAAGAAATGCAAAAAGGCAAAATGGTTGCTTGAGGAGGCCTTATAAATAGCTGAGAAAAGAAGAGAAGCTAAAGGTAAAGGAGAAAAGGAAAGCTATACTCATTTGAATGCAGAGTTCCAAAGAATAGCAACGAGAGATAAGAAAGCCTTCCTCAGCAATCAATGCAAAAAAATAGAGGAAAACAACAGAATGGGAAAGACTAGAGATCTCTTCAAGAAAATTAAAGATACCAAGGGAACATTTCATGCAAAGATGGGTTCAATAAAGGACAGAAATGGTATGGACCTAAGAGAAGCAGAAGATATTAAGAAGAGGTGGCAAGAATACACAGAAGAACTATATGAAAAAGATCTTCATGACCTAGATACCACGATGGTGTGATCACTCACCTAGAGCCAGACATCCTGGAATGTGAAGTCAACTGGGCCTTAGGAAGCATCACTACAAACAAAGCTAGTAGAGGGAATGGAATTCCAGTTGAGCTCTTTCAAATCCTAAAAGATGATGCTGTGAAAGTGCTGCATGCAATATGTCAGCAAATTTGGAAAACTCAGCAGTGGCCACAGGACTGGAAAAGGTCAGTTTTCATTCCAATCCCAAAGAAAGGCAATGCTAAAGAATGTTCCACATACTAGCAAAGTAATGCTCAAAATTCTCCAAGCCAGGCTTCAACAGTACATGAGCCATGAAATTCTGGATGTTCAAGCTGGATTTAGAAAAGGCAGAGAAACCAGAGATCAAATTGCTAACATCCGTTGGATCACTGAAAAAGCAAGAGAGTTCCAGAAAAAAAAAAAAAATCTACTTCTGCTTTATTGACTATGCCAAAGTGTTTGACTGTGTGGATCACAACAAATTGTGGAAAATTCTTGAAGAGATGGGAATACCAGACCACCTGACCTGCCTCCTGAGAAATCTTAATGCAGGTCAAGAAGCAGAAGTTAGAACTGGACATGGAACAACAGACAGGTTCAAAATAGGGAAAGGAGGACATTAAGGCTGCATATTGTCACCCTGCTTATTTAACTTATATGCAGAGTACATCATGAGAAATGCTGGGCTAGAAGAAGCACAAGCTGGAATCAAGATTGCTGGGAGAAATATCAATAACCTCAGATATGCAGATGACACCACCTTTATGCCAGAAAGTGAAGAACTGAAGAGCATCTTGATGAAAATGAAAGAGGAAAGTGAAAAAGTTGGCTTAAAGCTCAAATTCAGAAAACTAAGATTATGGCATCCAGTCCAATCACTTCATGGCAATTAGATGGGAAACAATGGAAACAGTGAGAGCCTTTATTTTTTTGGGCTCCAAAATCACTGCCGATGGTGATTGCACCATGAAATTAAAAGACGCTTGTTCTTTGGAAGAAAAGCTATGACCAACCTAGACAGCATATTAAAAAGCAGAGACATTACTTTGCGAACAAAGGTCTGTTTAGTCAAAGCTATATTTTTTCCAGTAGTCATGTATGGATGTGAGAGTTGGGCTGTGAAGAAAGCTGAACGCTGAAGAATTGATGCTTTTGAACTGTGGTGTTGGAAAAGACTCTCGAGAGTCCCTTGGAATGCAAGGAGATCCAACCAGTTTATCCTAAAGAAAATCAGTCCTGAATATTCATTGGAAGGACTGATGCTGAAGCTGAAAGCCCAAAACTTTGGCCACCTTGATGCAAAAAACTGACTCACTAGAAAAGACCCTGATGCTGGGAAAGATTGAAGGTGGGAGGAGAAGGGGATGACAGCGGATGAGGTGGTTGGATGGCATCGCTGACTCAATGGACATGATCGTGAGTAAACTCTGGGAGTTGGTGATGGACAGGGAAGCCTGGAGTGCTGTAGTCCATGGGGTTGCAAAGAGTCAGACACAACTGAGCGACTGAACTGAGAGAATCTTTCAATAAATCATAAACCCCCAGGAATGCATTATTGTTAAATAGTGTGTTTTTATATCTCTGTAATTCCCCAGAGACACATCACTTGAAAATCAAAACTTGGAACGTTTAAAATCATACTTCTAAACTTCTAAAGCTGCAGAAGCAACTGAATGATTTAGTTCAGACAGGGGGTTTGTAGGACTTGGTTCTAATATTAGACAAATCAGTTCCCTCATCTCTTGCTGACCTATTTGTTCATCCATCCAAGTCATTACCCTAATCTCTCTATAGCTTCTGTGTTCTGTACAGTAATTAGCACATATGGGATCCATTTGTAGCAAGCAGTGTCACAGACTGTAGCAGGCAGTCTTTGATAATAAGTTTAAATGCAAACATTTATGAAAAACTTCCTCCCCTAAGAGGAGCAGCAGATCGATTAATTAGAAACAGTTAAGGAGTACATTGCTTCCCAGGTGGTGCTAGCAGTAAAGAACCTGCCTGCCAATGCAGGTAGATGTAAGAGACGTGGGTTCAATCCCTGGTTCAGGAATATTCCCTAGAGGAAGGCAGGGGAACCCACTCCAGTATTCGTGCCTGGAGAATCCCATGGACAGAGGAGTCTGGTGGGCTGCCGTCCATAGGATCGCAGAGTCAGTCACGACTGAAGAGACTTAGCACACAAGCAAGGTGTACCTTGGCAATGGTTGACAGGCAAGTGCAGAAGTTTCTTCACTCCAGATAGGAATACTGCTCTACAACGTAGCACTGGAAGACCTCTTCGCTGCATGAATGGGTATGTCTGGTACCTTATGGGGTGGGAGGCACTGATTGCAAAACTAGATGGCTGTGCAATGACCATTTTTGAAATTATATATGAAAGCTGTGTTCTGCAGAAGTGGGAACTGTGAACTAGAGAAAATATGTAAATATAATTTTATGTACACATATTTTATACATTCATTATTATAGGTGTGTATGTATATATATTTACATATATAGAGACATATATTTTATCTGTTTCCTATATCAAATACACACATTTATACTCAGATGGTAAACAGTCTGCCTGTAATGCAGAAGACCAGGGTTTGATCCCTGGATCAGGAAGATCCCCTGAGAAGGAGATGGCAACCCACTCCAGTATTCTTGCCTGGAAAATCCCATGGACAGAGGAGCCTGGTGGGCTACAGTCCATGGAGTTGCAAAGACTTGCATATGACTGAGCGAATAACGCAGACTGATGATACACATACAGATTTTCTCCACATAACATAGAAAAAAGTTTCTTCTCTTGAATTGTTGCTTAAATGGCTCTGCTGTGAGGAAGAAAATCAAGGAGGATAATGATACTCCACCTGAGTCTGTCTTATTAATTTGCTCCTCAATCTTTGCAATAAACCCTGCCAAAAACGTTGCTGCTCATAGGGAATGGACATATCATATTCCTTTCCAAAGGACAGTGTCAAAAACAAAACATATATAGCATGGCCTTATCATTCCTTTGAAAAAAGGAGTTGGCCATCTTTAGAAAGTTATTGATATTTCCCTGGTTTTCATTGATAGGCCCTCATCCCAGTACTTTTCTTTAGGCCAAGTAACTCTAATCTTCTAACATTTTTCCTGGCAGAATTTGACAAACTATTTCCCATGGGTCAAATCTGGCTTGTTGTCTATTTAAGAATTTTTTTTTTAATATTTTAAAATTGTTGTTTAAACATTTTTTCTAGTGAAGGAGAATATGTGCTGGAGAAGAATATAGGGCCTACAAAGGTCTAAAAATATTTACTCTATGGCCCTTTATAGATACAGTTAGTTGATCTCTATTCTAGGAGTTAGCTCCAAGGCCCTAATCATTGCATGGTCAGAATGAAAATCATGATGGTCCAGGCTTATTTCTTGATAGTCCTAGTTATTAGGCAACACCTGACTGTGTTAGACAGTAGTATAGTTTCCTCTATATCTCTGACCAGAGAATGAGTCTCTGATCTAGAAAGTTATCCTGTAACCAACAAAGCACAAGTTTGGCAAAAGTACACATGGAGCATTGAACAAGTTTGAACACATCCACATAGTCACATCATACCAGATCCACTGAGGAGGTCAATGAACTTATGTCAGTACCACATTACAGTTGCATCCATGATAATTATGCAGGTGATGTAGCAAAATAAAGTGGGTATATGGTCCATTACTGTTTTTGCTTGCTCATTTGCCAAACTCTTGAACTTCTACTTCCAGTTTCTTTCCACTTAATTGGCCAGCATTGTCAATCTCTGAGGAAAGAGTCTCTGATGATAAGCATCTTACCTCTTATACGCTTGGTTTGTTTCTTTAAGACTGACCTTTATTTAAATTATTTAAAGGTACTTCCTTGGTGGTCCAGTGGCTGGGACTCCAAGCTCCCAGTGCAGGGGGCCTGGGTTGGGGAACTGGGCCAGTTGGGGAACATGCCACAGCTAGGAGTTTGCATGATGCAACTAAGACTCAGTGCAGCCAAGTAAATAAATAAAATGAAATATTTAAAAATATGTAATAAGCGATTATAAGGATTCTGTTTTTACCCTTAAGTAAGAGGTGATTTTCTTCTTGAATGGAAAAAAAACTTTACCCTATATACTCAGCTTACTTGTCTATTTTTCCCAGTTGTTTTGGCATCCCTTTATCTATTTTGGATAAAATCAAGACAAAAAGATCTTCTCAACTTATATACATGTGTACACGCACACACACACACACACACACATTTGTGGTTTTCTTCCTAAAGCCAGTTCATATAAAGTCATTTTTTGTCTTGAGAGAAAAAGTTAAAATGAAATTCCTCACATAAGGATGGGAATAATCATGTCAGATCTTTTCAGTTTTCCCTGTTCCCCGGTTACCTCACTTTCTTTTCATTAAAAAAAAAAAAATCTCTGGTTCCCTGGGTTAGTGCAAAATAATCAGTAGTGAATTAAGTTATTTGCTTCCAAAATGTCAAGACCATGAGGGCTCCAGAGGACCTAGGTCACAGATGTGACCTCTAGTCAGTGGCCTCCAATTAATGGTGCTCATGACTGTAAGCACTGCAAATGTTAGCTCTTATCTATCCACACAGGATCATTGTTTAAAATGATTATCTCACTATTATTGGCATGCATGGAGTACTTTTGAATTTGAATCAAATTGAATTGAATCAGATCAAAGGGCAGGAAGACCTTACTCTCTGTGCCCTGTTGTTGGCATATGCTTGCCTGCTTCTTCACTTCAAAGTGCTGTTTCTAGTTCTCAAGTCTGAATGCTTTCCCTTTTCTATTTTATTCAGCCTCAGCTTATACCTCAATCCTTTTTGTCCTCAGATTTGACTTTTCCTGTGACTTTTGGATACCTGATATTAAGACCTTTACCGTGCCTCCTCCTGGGCTCTGTGGATGCCAGATTGGCCTCTGTAGTTGCCCGCTGAACTGTGTCTGTGCTGTCACTCCAGCCACTCCTGCCTGATACAATAAAATATGCTTTTCTGTAAAAGCAAACTATCCGAAGTAGAGATCCACATATCCCTGTCCATGGTCCTGAATTGCCACTGTACTAAAACACCATGGTGGTATCGTCTTCTCAGATCTGCCTACACTCCATTTATCTTACTCTCCAGTCTGGTTCATGGTCTTGGCCTCTGAGTTCTATTCTGCCAAGCTTTGGACGTGAGCACTATTTTTAAGTTGTGAAGCACCTCTAGGAGGATGCTATGTGGAGACCCTGAAATAGTGGACTTGGCCTGTATCTGCCACCTGAGTTTATTTTCATTTGATGAAAAGATGTTTAAAACCAAAGGCAATGGCTTGAAAGAAAATGTTGTGTGTGGGTGTAACTCTTAGATCTTTCAGATCTTTTTTCCAAGTTATTTTATTTTCCAATCCCTCTATATTACTCAACACTTTAACTATGCCCTGCCTGGGCTCTGTGTGTCAATGTACACTGATAGGTTTATATACATAATTATCATTTTGGTACTTTGCACAGGATTTTAATTTTTATTTTTTTGGAACTTTATTTTTGTCACAGGGACAGAGAAAATCTTAGAGCATCTAGATGTTAAATAAGTTTGCCCAGAGAGTTGTGAAACTCTGATAAATGACTATATCATTAATGAAAGCTGATTTCAAAGCCTAATGAACACCACTGAGAATGCTGAGTTGATAAGAATCCAGATATTATAAAAATTTTCCTTTATCTTTAGATAAAGATGATTACAAAGAAGAATAGGTTATATGAGTAGAGAAAGTGAAGTTTTCATTTTAGGCAAACAAATTTGGCCATAAATTGATAATCATAGTAGTTGGGCTAACAATACGTGGGGGCTTCTTACATATATTCCCTCTACTTTTGTTCATGTTTGAAAAACATAAAATTTTTTAAAGTTGTTTTAGATAGTTGGATGGAGAAGGCAATGGCACCCCACTCCAGTACTCTTGCCTGGAAAATCCCATGGATGGAGGAGCCTGGTAGGCTGCAGTCCACGGGGTAGCTAGGAGTCAGACACGGCTGAGCAACTTCACTTTCACTTTTCACTTCCATGCATTGGAGAAGGAAATGGCAACCCACTCCAGTGTTCTTGCCTGGAGAATCCCAGGGACGGGGGAGCCTGGTGGGCTGCCATCTCTGGGGTCGCACAGAGTCGGACACGACTGAAGCGACTTAGCAGCAGCAGCAGCAGTGGCAGCAGATAGTTGGAAGTAAGAGACTTTTGAAAAAAATTGTACTACATCTATATGCTAAAATACCAGATACATATTAAATTATTTCTGAGTGTTTTATGTAAATAGGCTTATAATTAAGTCATAGAAACAGAGCTGTTAGAAACATGGGAAATTCTATGAAGTCTGTGTCAAATTCTGTTTAACCAATTCATGAAGTTTTTTTGTTTTGTTTTTAAACTGGCAAGATTAATACTTAATACAACTTGAGATTTTGATTAAAAACTTAAAAAATATAAAGACACGAAGAGTATAAATTTCTTCATATCACCTTAACCTTTCTTCTCCTGATACAATGTCTCTCCTCGGAAGTGACACCTTTATCAGGTTCAGGGTATTATCCTTGACGACTGTTTAAAAAGTGAATTAATATCAGTGTGTAAATTATAAATACATAGTTCTATTATACATATATGTGTTAGCACATTATGCAATGTTTTCCTGACAACTGAATTTTAAACTTAACTGTATTTGGAAGATAGTAATAGTCATTTGAAGGAAATTACTCCCCCATTTAAAATACCTATTTCAACCATTTAAAATACCTATCTTACAACTTGGTCTGTCATCCCACTATTCTAGTGACAAGATTCTGAACCTTGCTGGTATAGAAGAGGGAAAAAAGGATGCAATTTTGAAGATAAAAGAAAATATTTACCACCTATTATTACCACAGTCCATGTAGGTATGACTAATTGTTAGCCTGAGCTAGTAAAATATCTGGCAGTATTTTATAAGGAAATACTTCTCCAGTTTTCTGAGAGTCCTGGTACTGAGCCAAAATTAGACCTCCAATCATGGTGAATTTTGCTCTGGTCCATAATTACAGCCTAACCTGCAGAGTCTGACAACATTGTTCTGGGTCATCCATGTGCTCAGACTGCCTGTCAGTTGTTCTCTGTTAATTTTGTTGCACATACAATTACTGCCATTACAGCATCAAAGCTCTGTCAGGGACATAAACAATTATCTAATTTGCTTAATGAGGGTGATAGCATAAAGCCACCTCACATTATTGACATGTCAGTGTTTTAAAACGTTACCTGCTCCCTTAAATGCCAGATTATTTTTTCCTCTTGCATTAAAAGTTTTCTTTGTGTTTTTTCCCCATATTTATTGGGATGTGTTGATTTAAGTTTAAGGTACTCAGTATATTGATTTGATACATTTATAAATTGCAAAATGATTACCACTTCTCTGCCATCACATTGTTACCATTTCTTTTCTGTGGTGATAACATCTGAGATCTACTCTGTTAGCAACATTCAAGTATATGTATGATACCGTGTTGGTAGATTTAATCACCATGCTTAACTGGACATGGGACAACAGACTGGTTCCAAATAGGAAAAGGAGTATGTCAAGGCTGTATATTGTCACCCTGTTTATTTAACTTATATGCAGAGTACATCATGAGAAACTCTGGGCTGGAAGAAGCACAAGCTGGAATTAAGATTGCCGGGAGAAATATCAATAACCTCAGATATGCAGATGACACCACCCTTATGGCAGAAAGTGAAGAGGAACTCAAAAGCCTCTTGATGAAAGTGAAAGTGGAGAGTGAAAAAATTGGCTTAAAGCTCAACATTCAGAAAATGAAGATCATGGCATCCGGTCCCACCACTTCATGGGAAATAGATGGGAAAACAGTGGAAACAGTGTCAGACTTTATTTTTCTGGGCTCCAAAATCACTGCAGATGGTGACTGCAGCCATGAAATTAAAAGACGCTTACTCCTTGGAAGGAAAGTTATGACCAACCTAGATAGCATATTCAAAAGCAGAGACATTACTTTGCCAACAAAGGTTCATCTAGTCAAGGCTATGGTTTTTCCAGTGGTCATGTATGGATGTGAGATTTGGACTGTGAAGAAGGCTGAGTGCTGAAGAATTGATGCTTTTGAACTGTGGTGTTGGAGAAGACTCTTGAGAGTCCCTTGGACTGGAAAGAGATCCAACCAGTCCATTCTGAAGGAGATCAGCCCTGGGATTTCTTTGGAGGGAATGATGCTAAAGCTGAAACTCCAGTACGTTGGCCACCTCATGCGAAGAGTTGACTCATTGGGAAAGACTCTGATGCTGGGAGGGATTGGGGGCAGGAGGAGAAGGGGACGACAGAGGATGAGATGGCTGGATGGCATCACCGACTCGATGGACGTGCGTTTGAGTGGACTCCGGGAGTTTGTGATGGACAGGGAGGCCTGGCGTGCTGTTGTTCGTGGGGTCGCAAAGAGTTGGACATGACTGAGCGACTGATCTGATCTGATATACTACATCCCCAAACTTGTTAATCTTATAGCTGAAAGTTTGTACCACTTAACCAAGATCTCTCCCCTTCCCCCCGCCCCACCATCCTCTGGGAACCACCATTCTACTCTCTATTTCTCTGAATTTGTCTGTTTTAGATTCCCCATATAAATGATATTATAGATTATTTGTCTTTCTCAAAACCCCAATTTCTTTGCCTTTGTGTAAGTTACATCACCTCAAACATCACTGAGGCAGCTCAGCAATAGTGTTATAAGATACTGACTTTTTTTTTAAGGAGAGTTTTGTTTTTTGGAGGGGGGCTGTGCTGGGTCTTCGTTGCTGTGTGTGGGCTTTCTCTAGTTGCAGCAAGTGGGGGCTACTCTTTACTGCAGCACTAAGGCTTCTCACTGCAGTGGTTTCTCTTGTTGTGGAGCAGGCTCTCAGGTGCAGGCTCAGCAGTTGTAGCCCGTGGGCTTAGTTGCCCCGAAGCATATGGAATCTTCCGATACCAGGGATTGAACCCATGTCTCCTGCATTGGCAGGTGGATTCTTAGCCACTGGACCACAAAGGAAGTCCAAGGCATTGACTTTTAAATAAATTATGATAGAATTTCTATGTATATGAAATTGATAAAACCTGGGTAACTTTTCCTGAGGCAGTGTAGCCTCTTATCAATGAGACTTGCTGCTGGGGTGATATTAAAAATATTTTCTACTGAAAATCATATGTCCCTTCCATATCATGGTGGTAGTGGGTTAGTTGCTAAGTCATGTCTGACTCTTGAGACCCCATGGACTGTAGTCCGCCAGGCTTCTCTGTCCATGGATTTCCCGGGAAAGAATACTGGAGTGGATTGCATTTTCTTCTCCAAGGGATCTCCTCAATCCATGGATTGAACCTGAGTCTCTTGCATTGCAGGTGGATTCTTTACCACAGTTGTTTTTCAGTTGCTCAGTCGTGCCCGAGTCTTTGCAACCCTGTGGACTGCAGCACGCTGGGCCTCCCTGTCCCTCACCGTCTCCTGGAGCTTGCTCAAACTCATGTCCATTGAGTCAGTGATGCCATCCAATAATCTCATCCTCCATCATCCCTTCTTCTCCTGCCTTCAATCTTTCCCAGCATCAGGGTCTTTCCCAGTGTGTCAGCTCTTCACATCACATGGCCAAAGTGTTGGAGCTTCAGCCTCAGCATCAGTCTCTCTGGTGAATATTCAGGATTGATTTCCTTTAGGATTGCCTGATTTGATCTCCTTGCAGTCCAAGGGACTCTCAAGAGTCTTCTCCAACACCACAGTTCAAAAGCATCAATTCTTTGATGCTTAGCCTTCTTTATAGTCCAACTCTCACATCTGTACATGAGTACTGGAAAAACCATGGCTTTGACTAGACAGACCTTTGTTGGCAAAGTAATATGCCAGGTTTTAAAATATGCTGTCTAGGTTTGTCATAGCTTTTCTTGCAAGGAGTATACATCTTTAATTTCATGGCTGCAGTCAGCATCTGCAGTGATTTTGGAGCCCAAGAAATAAAGTCTCTCACTGTATCTATTGTTTCCCTATCTATTTGCCATTAAGTGATGGGACCAGGTGCCATGATCATAGTTTTCTGAATGATGAAGTTTAAGCCAGCCTTTTCACTCTCCTCTTTCACCTTCATTAAGAGGCTCTTTAGTTCTTCTTTGCTTTCTGCCATAAGGGTGATGTCATCTGCATATCTGAGGTTATTGATATTTCTCCTGGAAATCTTGATTCCAGCTTGTGCTTCATATAGCCTGGTATTTTGCATGATGTACTCTGTACAGAAGTTAAATAGGCAGGGTGACTATACACAGCCTTGGCATACTCTTTTTCCAGTTTGGAACCAGTCCATTGTTTCATGTCTGGTTCTAACTTTTGATTCTTGGCCTGCATACAGGTTCCATAGGAGGCAGGTAAGGTGGTCTGTTTTTCCCATCTATTTACGAATTTTCCACAATTTGTTGTGATCCACACAGTCAAAGGCTTTAGCCTAGTCACTGAAGTAGAAGTAGATGTTTTTCTGGAATTCTCTTGCTTTTTCTATGTTCCAGTGGATGTTAGCAATTTGATCTCTGGTTCCTCTGCCTTTTCTAAATCCAGCTTGAACATCTGGAAGTTCATGGTTCACGTACTGTTGAAGCCTAGCTTGGAGAATTTTAAGCATTACTTTGTTAGCATGTGAGATGAATGCAGTTGTGCGGTAGTTTGAACATTTTTTGACATTGCCTTTCTTTGGAACTGGAATGAAAACTGACCTTTTCTAGTCCTGAGCCAGCAGGAAAGCCCAACTCTTCCATATACAGGGGTGTATTTCCAGAATCAAATCTGTGGTAAGATTTTTATAGGAGGCAATATGTTTTGAACAAGAGGTGGGCTGCCGTCTATGGGGTCGCACAGAATCAGACACGACTGAGGCGACTTAGCAGCAGCAGCCATAGTAGGAAGGAGAGAGTAGTGAGTTAGGTATTTAAAATTCTAGTTTTAGTTTTGCCATAACTAGCCTTGTAGATCTGGACAGCTCATCTAATTTGCTTAGATCTCAATCTCATCTGTCCAATGGAAAGTCTTTTCTGCCTGCAGTGATGCTTTTTTTTCCATCACCAAGTATTTTTTGAATATTTAAGGCAGTGAGAATGTAGAGATAGAAAGACTACCTCAAAGAAATCACTTAGTGAGAACTTCCTTGGTGGTCCAGTGGTTAAGACTCCAAGCTTCTGATATCTTACAGTGAAGGGTGTCAGGTTTGTGATCTCCAAAGAAGAGAATTTAGCTTCAGGACCAGAGACAATGCTTGGTCACTCAGAGCTTTTGTGTAGCAGAGTTTTATTACAGTCAAAAATGGACAGAGAAAGGTTCAAATATAAGAAGGGGGCAGAGTGTGCCCTGCTTACTAGTTTAGACAAGGCTTTATATCCTTTTTCCACTGGTTACTAAGAATAGATTTAAAAAATGCCTCAAGGTTTTAAAGGTCTTACCAGACCCACTCCTGAAATATAGGTCTTAAAATAACAAGATTAGTTAGAAGGTTCTTAAGAAGGAGAAACATGTCCTGGAGCAAGATATATTGCTGTTATATAATTATTAGTACAAAGTTTAAGGAAAAACATACTCTTAAGCAAGATGAGTTGTTTTGTTGTGTAATCATTAGCTCTAGGCTTAAAGAAAAAAACATCTTATGTGACTAAGAAGAACGAATATGGAAAAAAACATTTCTCCTTTTCTCCTCTTTGAGGGTTCTGGACCCTCTCTCCTCCTCGAGGGCTCTGTACTCCTTATCAACCTACCTAAGAATTTACTCTCTCACTTCCAAGAGCTTCTAATGCAAGGGCCATGGGTTCAATCTCTGGTGAGGGAACTAAGATCTCATATGCCATGGGACATGGCCAAAAAAATATTTAAAAAAAGAAAAAGAAATCAATTTGTGAGGAGGACAGTAAAATAACCTAATGTGGTGATAAAACTGTAATGTATGAAGTGAAAGTATTAGTTGCTCAGTTCTGACTCTCTGTGTGTAGAATAAGCAGTGGGGTCCTAGAAGCCAGACCCCTAACTCATCTAAGGAGTGGCATGAGCTGAGTCTTGAAGAAACAGTAGGAGTTAGGCAAGTAAATGAGGCTGGAAGAACATTTCAAGGAAAGGCAACAGCACATCATAGATGTGATATGTGAGAAACCATTATATATTTAGAGCAGAAGTATTTTGTCATGGTTGGAGTGAGGGGTTCATCTATCAGAATATCAAAAGAAGATGAAGCTGAAAATGGAGCTTTAGAAGAGCCTTTTATGCCATTCCACTAATCTAAACGTGTCATGAACATGATAAAGACCACTTGATAGTGAATTCTCTGGTAGTTCAGTGGTTAAGACTTCAGGCTTTCAATGTTGAGGGTCAGGGTTCAATCCCTGGTTGGGCAACTAAGATCCCACAAGCTGCATGGCATGGACAAGAAAGACCACTTGACAGACTTTAAGTAGGGGAATGATATGATTAAATATTAGAAAGAGACATATTATAGGAGTATGAAGATTGATTGCAAAGGGTGAGGCCTGCCTCAAGTGAACCAGTAGAATACTATAGCAAATATTGAAGAAGAATATCCAAGAGGAAGGGATGAATGCCTAATTGTGGCCATGATAATGGGGATAGAGATAAAAGAATAGATATAAGAAAGACTTAAAGGATGGGATGGAGGAAATGGTGAAGGTGATCAAAAGGTGCAAACTTCAAGCTATATGGTAAATAAGCTTAGGAGATGTAATTTACATCATGGTACAGTTTATACTGCATTTTGTAGTCAAAAGTTGCTAAAAGAGTAGATCTTAAAAGTTTTCATTACAAGAAAAAAGTGTAACTAAAGTGAATAAATGTTAACTAAACTTATGTGGTAGCCATTTTGCAACATACACATATATCAAATCAATATGTAGTATACCTAAAACTAAAAGTAATGTCAATAGTGTGTCAATAGACCTGGAGGGGGAGAAGTTCTTAAGTTGGGGGGGGGTAGTACAATTCAAAGATGATATGTGATTTCTGGCTTATGCATTTGGATGGATGTAGATAAATACTGAGATAAAAAATATGGATAGAATAACAAGATAGTGGACATTTGTTGTTTTTGTGGCTGCCCAGCAGCAGAACTCCTTTCTTTTTGGAGGGCAACTCTCCATAAGTCTTAGCTACAATCAGCACCCACATCTCACCATAGAAGCCAAGTACCAGCTCTGGTGAGGCATCCAGTGTTTGTGTCAGCAGCTAGCAGTTGATAGCAGCCGCGTGGCTGTGGTGCCTGGCGTTCATCAGCAGTCACATTGGACTCTTTCTGTGCAGTGATCTGGTTGCTGTCCAGATCCCCATGAAACTGCCTGCTTCCTAAGCCTGGCTGTATGCTTTCTAATGTCTTCCCTTCAGTTTAAATCAGTCAGATAAGTTTCTGATGCTTGCAATTAAGTTCTTTGATGATACTAGCAAATTTGGAGAAAATATTTTTATGTTTCTGTCTAGATAGGGCTTTCTGAACAATGTTACTGGAACTCGCTCTAGCAAGCTCTTAAAAGTGACTTATGACTAACCAGATAATGAGAGAATTCTGGAGAGATTTACCTCAGAGAGGCATGTATTTAGAGTTGGGGATGAGGCATGTGAAAGCCAGGATGTTGGCGGCATCCCTGGGCTATAAAGCTGAAGACAATTGTCTTACCTTTTCCACGAGAGCTCTATTTTCAGAGAATAGAGACAAGGACCCTTTTCCATCCCACCTGAGAACCCAGGACCCTTTCCATCCCACCTCTAAAGAGACTTTCTGAAGGAAAGGGAACAGCTACCTGATTCCTTTATATAAATGTAGTAGTAGTAGTAGTGTTAGTTGCTCAGTTGTGTTCAACTCTTTGCAGTCCCATAGACTATAGCCCGCCAGGCTCCTTTGTCCAAGGAATTCTCCAGGCAAGAATATTAGAGTGGGTAGCCATTCCCTTCTCCAGGGGATCTTTCTGACGCAAAGCCTGAACCCAGGTCTTCTGCACCACAGGCTGATTCTTTACCATTTGAGCCACCAGGGAAGACCTATGTAAATGTACTGATTGCTTTTTGTTGGTGGTGGGAACTTCTTTCCTCCAACACAATCCCTCTATTTGTAGAGTAATATCTGGCTTTTGCTGTATTACCCCAGGGGAAGGAATAGGGACATGGGGAACCACAGGGTGGTTATTTGCTTTTTGTTAAATTAAAAAAAAATTATTGAGGCATACTTGCTTTACAATTGTGGTTAGTTTCTTCCTGGTTAGTTTCTTCTGACAAAGTTAATCAACTATATGTGTACATATATAGAGAGAGCTCCCTCTGAGAGCTCCCTTCCACCGCGCTCCCTATTCTTTTGTTTTTAAGTGAATAATAAGGCTCTGTCTCTACTTTAGAAACTTCATGTGTGTGTGTGTGTGTGTATGTGTGTGTGTGTGTATGTGTGTGTATTCAGGATAATATTAACAAACAAGGAAAGAGAGGAAGAAATAGTAAATATGTTCACGTATCTTAGAGACATTAGTGGACTGAAGATAGCAATTTTCAGATGATCATAGAGTAATGACTAGGGGACTAAAATTTTGAAGTGGTGGCAAAAGATAAGAAATGGGTTAAAGTTTTACTAAGAAAAAAGTTGTACTGGTAGAGAACTGATAGTTGGAGAGAAACAGGAGCAGAGAACTAAAGGCTTACCACTTGGAGGATGCACATCCTCAGGGACAGGGTCTAATCCAACTAGTCAGGAAATTAGAATAGGAATAATTTCCCTCCTGAGCCTCATTCTTGCCAACAAGTATTTGTGCGCCTACACTTGCCAAGTACTATGATAGGTCCTGAAGATATAGCCATGAGCAAAAATAAACAAAGGTCCTGCCCTCACAGATCATACATTCTACGGTGGGAAGATTAAATAAACAACTCTGTGTGTCAGGCAGAAATAAATATGATAAAAAGTAAGATGAATGATCTTGAAAATGACAGGAGGAGTCAGACAGGTATTGTTTAAAGATAAACTGGGGCATGTTAAAATTTTTAAGGGTTTATTTGAGCAAAAATCCATTCAAATTGGGTAGCATTCAACTGGAAGTGGTTAGAAGTGCTCCACTAAGAGGAGCTGGGGCAAGACTTTAATAGAGAAGACATGAAAGCTAAGCAAGGAAATTATATGATGGCTATAGGTTGAGTGGTTGCCTTATTTGGGGAAGCCTAGTTGGTTATTTGTGATTGGCTGTTCTTAGGTTTTGCGATCTTAAAATTGAGAAACTAACAGGCTTAGTATGTGTTCAGTAAATTAAAATGTGCATGTCTTAATTGTTTTCTGTCAAGTATTTCACCTCTCTCTTATCTCCACCACCAGCTTTCACTTTCTCTTTTCTTAAAGACAAAGATAGCACCTTAAATTTAGCCAGTGTTTCCTTCAGCATGAAACACACATTCTGCCCTTGTTCCATCTATTGAGCACATGATGAACTAGGGATTTGGAGAAATAAAGAGGTGTCAGAAGGATGAAAAGCTTCCTTTTAGCCTTACAGTCTGATGATATCTTCCAAAAATGTTTAAAGTTATAATCAACTCAATTATAAAAAGCTGTTCAGAAAAGAATAGCTAATAGAGAAGCTATTCCGTTATTATATTAGAATAGCTATACTAGAATAGTGCTAGCCTACTGGCACTTCTCTGAGCAACATTGTAAGAGGTTCATAGGCATGTGGGTCTCTCACTGAGAATCTGACTTCTTCCCACCCTCAATACTCCTGGGAACACCCCTTCCAGAAATGAGGTGTTCAGAGCCATCTAATTCGATAACAGAAAGCTTGGTCTGAGCACAGGAGTGTAGAGGATCCCCCCCACCAACCCTGACTATTTCTCAGACATCCAATCTGGAGCACCCACTTCGCCTTTCATCTGCCTTCTGCCCCAGTCCCCACCAAACCTCTCTCCGTGTGATGCAGGAAGTATAAGTGGACCTATTGTATTGAAGTTCAGAGAGAGAGAGAGAGAGAGAAACTAGAGATTCTATATAAATTAATTCAGAAAATGAAAAGAAACTATCCCCCTCCAACCTATTGCTCAGCTAAGAAAGTATCATTAAGCCTCAAAGATTTGCTACATCCTATTTCTACATCTGCATACTTGCGTTCCCAGGTATCCACATTTTAGGTAATTGTAAAGAAAAAATAAATCCAACCATCTTTATTGTTTTTTGGCACAGATTTCCATATGAAGTGAAACCCTGGGCTTTGTGAATGCTATAGGTATACTAAATCACAAATGTAATTTGAAGAATCAATGCCAAAAATGTTAAAATGTAGAGGAGGTCCAACCAGTCCATCCCAAAGGAGATCAGTCCTGGGTGTTCATTGAAAGGAATGATGCTAAAGCTGAAACTCCAGTACTTTGGCCACCTCATGCGAAGAGTTGACTCATTGGAAAAGACCCTGGTGCTGGGAGGGATTGGGGGCAGGAGGAGAAGGGGACGACAGAGGATGAGATGGCTGGATGGCATCACTGACTCGATGGACATGGGTCTGAGTGAACTCCGGGAGTTGGTGATAGACAGGGAGGCCTGGCGTGCTTCGATTCATGTGGTCGCAAAGAGTTGGACACGACTGAGCGACTGAACTGAACTGAACTGAGAGGATAAACTGGACTGTGTGATTAGGTAGTAAGCAGGGTGGGGTCCCAGGATTCTCTTGTAGCTCAGTCAATAAAGAATCTGCTTGCAATGCAGGAGACCAGGGTTCAATTCCTGGGTCAGGAAGATCCTCTGGAGAAGGAAATGGCAACTCAGTCCAATATTCTTGCCTGAAAAATCCCTCAGACAGAGGAGCGTGTTGGGCTACAGTCCATGGGGTCGTAAGAGTCAGACACGACTGAGCAACTAAAATAACAAAACAGAGTTATTATAACAAAATACAGAGTTATAAATAACAAAACAGAGGGGCCCAGAAGTCAATGGTTAGTTGACTAAGGTTAAATAAGGACTTTGGAGTTGTGGTATGTATCCAGGTGAAATAAAGCTGTAAGAAAATTGCTCTCCCTTGATAGCATGAAATACACCACCTCCAAGGCCCAGAGTAGGGACCAAATATTCTGGACCTCGTTCCAAATGGCTAATTTGGGTTAGGAGGCAGAATCTTCCACGATGGCTATTATGGAGGCAAGGTGGGACAGCAGGTTCTGTTAGATCACCTCAGCTTACTTTTTTTTTTTTTTAACCCTCCCACCCCTGCCCCAAATACTAAGGTATTCATTCAATTAATCAAGAATTCTTGGGGGTGTGATAGTGCTAAAAATGAAGAATTCAAGAGACAAATGCAAGGCTGGGGAAAAAAGCAAAAACAATTGAAGAAAAAAATAAAAAATTTGGAAGAATAGATGTCAGGGTTGTGCCAAGTAAGGATGTTATTTTCCAGACACAGACATAGGGTTGAATAAATAAGTCTATTCCTCTATATTGGCCAAAATTATTTTGCATCTCTCAGCTTCTACCTTTTGAGGAACTATAATACATCTCCCATGCACATGGTTTCTAAGAAAACAGCCTATTTAAATAGTTTGACCCTGTGCCTTGATCCAGGAATGAGCCATCAAGAAAAGCTGTAAAATGTGAGATCATGTTTCCCACCATGAAATGCAGAATGAAATGAGTGAAATAAGACAGATTACTGGAATTACCCCCATTTTGCAAATGATGAAAATGGAGGTTTCCAGAGGTTAAAGAAGTTTTTTCAAGACACATGGTTAGTAGGGATAAAGCCAGGAATTCTAATCATAGCTTGTTTCCCTCTAAGACAAATCCTGGTTGCAGTAAGCACTCAGTAAACACAGGCAACAATTAAAACAAGCCTGGAAAATTTGTTTGAGAACAGATTGTGTCAGGCTTTGGATAATTTGCTTAGGAGGTTAAATTATGGAGAATGAGGACAGCTGCATAGATTCTGAGGCAGGAAGTAAAATGTTTCCAGTTGTTTTTTAAGAAGATAACTCTGACAGAGACCAGAGAACATTCTTCTAATAGTGCTTCCTTCCATCAAGCCATCCTTTTGTATCAATGAATTTTTATTTTATATATGCTAGCTGAAGTCATGTTTCTGTCACTTGCAACTGGAAAAGTCCTGATTAATAAATTTCAGTTTGTAGATGCGGAAACTTGAAACCAAACAGTTGAAATGAATCACAGTTTTTTGGTGTCAACATCAATACTATGTCTCCAAAGAGAGTTCCAGAAAAATATCTACTTCTGCTTTATTCACTATGCCAAAGCCTTTGACTGTGTGGACTACAACAAACTCTGGAAAATTCTTCAAGAGAAAGGAATACCAGCCAACCTGACCTGCCTCTTGAGAAATCTGTATGCAGGTCAGGAAGCAACAGTTAGAACAGGACATGAAACAACAGACTGGTTCCAAATCGGGAAAGGAGTACGTCAAGGCTGTATATTGTCACCCTACTTGTTTAACTTGTATGCAGAGTACATTGTGAGCAACGCTGGGCTGGGAGAAGCACAAGCTGGAATCAAGATTGCAGGGAGAAATATCAACAATCTCAGATATGCAGATGATACCCACCCTTATGGCAGAACGTGAAGAAGAACTAAAGAGCCTCTTGATGAAAGTGAACGAGGAGAGTGAAAAAGCTGGCTTAAAATTCAACATTCAGAAAATGAAGATCATGGCATCCGGTCCCATCACTTCATGGCAAATAGATGGGGAATCAATGAAAACAGTGAGAGAGTTTATTTTGGGGGGCTCCAAAATCACTGTGTATAAAATAGATAGCTAATGAGAACCTACTGTATTGCACAGGGACCTCTGCTCAGTGTTCCATGGTGACCTAAATGGGAAGGAAATGCAAAAAAGAGGGGATATATGTATACATATAGCTGATTTACTTTGCTGTATGGCAGAAACTGACACAGCAGTGTAAAGGAACTATACTTCAATAAAAAAATATATATATTAGTAGGAACTGTGAAATTTTTGCAATAGGTGTATGAAAATTTGAAACATCAAGATTATTTTAGTGATAGCACAAAGCTCCTACTTTCCACAATCCTAATTTATATGGAAATCCCATACTTTATATCTCTCCCAAGAGCTAAGACATTTTTAATCCTAAACTTTATATAGGCTTGTAGTAACTTACTCCTGAGATTGTTCTGGTGGCTTGTAATTCATATCCATGAGGAACAGTTGCTGTTGGCATAGACTTCCTTCCCAAGGTTGATATGCAGTGAGGAGAATTGGTTTTTATAGTGCTTGTAATTCGTAGTTAGATACGGAATTTTTTTTTTTAATGGATGAACGCTTTTTTTTCTTTCAAACTGAAGGATAATTGCTTGACAGTATTTTGTGGTTTTCTGTCATACATCAACAAGAATCAGCCATAGGTACACCCATGTCCCCTCCCTCCCAAACCTCCTTCCCACCTCCCTCCCCATCCTACCCTTCTAGATTGTCACAGAGCCCGTCTGAGTTCCCTGAGTCATACAGCAGATTCCCATTGGCTATATATTTTACATATGGTTTTGTAAATTTCCATGTTACTCTCTCCATACATCTCACCCTCTCCGTTCTCCACTACCCTCTAGATATGGATTTTTAATGTATATCCTCAATGTCTGTAGTGTGTTATCTCAGGACACAAGAAAATAGAAATAACATTTATTGCAGTTATATTTTTCCAGAACTAATTCTTTCCCATTTATTAAGCATATATGTTGTCTGGAAAGGAGAACGTCTTCCACCCTATCCACAGTTTACTCTGTTTATATTTTCTGTGATTATGGCCATAGATATATTAGGACTTATTTTTACCATCTTATTTTTGTCTTTTGTTTCTACAATGGTAGTTCTTTTTTCTTTACTTTGTTCTCCCAATCTCTTCCTGTTTTTTAATTAAGTTAATTGTGTTCTTCTTTTAAATGGAGAAACTTAAGCAAGGGTATATCCAATAAAACCAATTTTCAGGGAGGAAAAAAAAATCCAGAAATAGAAAAAAATAAAGTTAAAACTAGGTCACAGAAAAATCTAGATTCTTATCAGTGAAAAGCTCTATGCTTTTGATAATGGATGTTATGATACAAAATATCCTTTTAAAGCTTTCATTTGATATTCTTGGTGTTGACTTCCACCAGCAAGTGAGAATCTTAAATTCTTCAACTATAAAGTATGAGGAGCTATTTGGTTTCTTTGTTGTACTCATGGGCAGTTCATTCTTGGTGTGATAAACTGTTCTGTCCAATATGGAAACCAGCAGGCCCATGTGACTACTTCATTAATTAGACTAATTACATTTAAATTCATATTTAAAATCTAATTGCACTGGGCGCATCTCAAGCACCCAGTTGCACCATTTGGTTAGTCACTACTATTCTGGACAGTGCAGATTATGGAACACGGCTGTCACTGTAGAAAGTTCTATTGGACAGGCAGTGATAAGCCTATAGTGGTACTACAGTTTCATATGCCTTACAGCAGAACTGTTTGAGAGACTGAATCATGTTACAGAATTCAGAATTGACAATCCACTGCTGCATTCTGTAACTGTAATTCTTCCATCATCTTCTGCTCCTATGGTGAATAGTGACCATCATAGGGAGTGATGCTCACTATGGAGGTTACTGGGGGCTTCTGCTCTGCACATAAACTCCAGACTTGGTGCCCACAGGGCATCAGAAATGATTTATATGGAGTAACAGCTTAAGGAGTGGCAGCGATAGAGGCTGAGATGCTAACATCTGTAGAGCAGTGGGGATCTTGACTTTCTGAATGGTATGAGGAAGCCAAGAAAAGCAGGAGCATTTCCAGCTGAAGCTAGGTTGCCAAGGGTTGGACATGGCCTGGTCCATAGTATATGAATTCCTTTGAAGCTCTGACATCTCTACCTTGTTCGATTGGTTTAGGTCTAATCTGAATCAACTGGTTAGGAGGTCTGTCCTGAGCCTGTTGTATCACTGGTACATATGATTTATGGCAGCAGGTGGAACTGATTCAGGATGGCATTGGCAGGGAACACCCAGGCCAGCCACCATCTGCCCTTGGATATCCTGGCAGGTGAGATTCTCTTATGCCTCCTGGGCCAGCCAATATATAACACCAACATACATGTGCTCATTCATTGCAGGAACAGCTTTGCCTCTGAGGAAGGAGAAGCTGAGAAAGACCAAGCTCTTTGGTTCTCTCTTAACTCCAGCATTATTTGGACATAATATCCAAATATGTTATACTTGGATATATCCAAGTATATATATCTGGTTGTATCCAAGAAGAGAAAAGATTCTCCCTTTTTGTTGTCAGTGGTGTCAGTAGGCTCCTATTTACTTGACTTGGATTAATTTTTTCAAGTTTTAGCTGCTTCAAATTTGTTTTTATCCTGACTTGTGCTTAACTTCTGTGTTGAGCTGACAAACATGATTTCCCCCCAGGAATTTCTCTGTAGTTCATTTCCTCCACACGTTGTTGGTTCTGTCAAGTTTTTTGCAGCTCCCACAATCAGCCTCTGAATTTCCCAGTGGTATCTATGATCACCTCGATGCTTTAGCATTGTGCCAAATAAACCAGTTTTCTTTCAGGATATCATCATCAATATCTTCCCCAGTTTTAACTTTGTATTAGGTGCTGTGGTAAATACAAGAATGCAAGGCACACGATAGAGTGACAGCTTTGCCCTCACAAAATCGCCCAGCAGATAATTAAGCTACAGTTAAGTTACTTGACTCTGTGGATCACAACAAACTGGAAAATTCTTCAAGAGATGGGAATACCAGGGCACCTTACCTGCCTCCTGAGAAATCTGTATGCAGGACAGGAAGCAACAGTTAGAACTGGACATGGAACAACAGGCTGGTTCCAAACAGGAAAAGGAGTACGTCAAGGCTGCATATTGTCACCCTGTTTATTTAACTTACATGCAGATTATTTCATGTGAAATGCCGGGCTGGGTGAAGCACAAGCTGGAATCAAGATTGCAGGGAGAAATATCAACAACCTCAGATATGCAGATAACACCACCCTTATGGCAGAACATGAAGAAGAACTAAAGAGCCTCTTTATGAAAGTGAAAGAGGAGAGTGAAGAAGCTGGCTTAAAACTCAACATTTAGAATACTAAGATCATGGCATCTGGTCCCATCCTTCATGTCAAATAGATGGGGAAACAATGGAAACAGTGAGAGACTTTAATTTTTTGCACTCCAAAATCACTGCAGATGGTGCCTGCAGCCATGAAATTAAAAGATGCTTAGTCCTTGGAAGAAAAGCTATGACCAACCTAGACAGAATATTAAAAAGCAGAAACATTACTTTGCCAACATAGGTCCGTCTAGTCAAAGCTATAGTTTTTCTAGTAGTCATGTATGGATTTGAGAGTTGGACTATAAAGAAAGCTGAGCGCCAAAGAATTTATGCTTTTGAACTGTGGTGTTGGATAAGACTCTTGAGAGTCCCTTGGACTGCAAGGAGATCCAATCAGTCCATCCTAAAGAAAATCAGTCCCGAATATTCATTTGAAGCAGTGATGTTGAAGCTCCAATACTTTGGCCAGCTGATAGGAAGAACTGACTCATTTGAAAAGACCCTGATGCTGGGAAAGGTTGAAGGCAGGAGGAGGAGAAGGGGATGACAGAGGATGAGATGGTTGGATGGCATCACCAACTCGATGGACATGAGTTTGAGCAAGCTCAGGGAGTTGGTGATGGACAGGAAAGCCTGGCTGCTGTTGTCCATGGGGTCGCAAAGGGTCGAAAACGACTGAGCGACTGAACTGAGCGAAGGAAAATGTATATTCTGCGTTTGCATTGTTTGACTTTATGATTGTTTAAATCTGACATATGAAAATCTAACAAAGTTCAAGTATCTGGAAAACGTACGAATACTGGCATGATTGAGGATGGATTTTTTTGTTGTTAAGAACAATTGTGCAAATCCCCAATCGGCTATATAATCCGATGGAGTTGAAGGGAGCTACTCGCGTAAAACTTTGTGGAGCAGGAAAAGAGGGCGTGGGAACACCCTGTTGTTTTCCCCATGAACTTGCGGGTACGCCCAGATTGCGCATTGGTTCCCGCACACACCGCTCTACTCCGGCGTCTGCGTGATGGAGGCGTGTAGCCACTGGCGCACCGAGCGTGGCTCCGCCCCAGGCGCGCGCGGCTCCAAACTACTGCCCCCAGAAGGCTGTGCGAGTCCGAGAGGGAAGCGGGGGCGGCGGCCGCAGGAAGGGCGAGAGCGCAGTCTTCGTCGGCGGGTGTCTCCTCAGTCGTCGGACCGACAGCCCCCTGACGGAGGACGCGGCCCGAGCTTTCCCCGCAGCCCCGGGAGTTAGTCCGGGCGAGCCGGCACCACCGCCCGCGGGACGGGCGCGGGGCGGGATGTAGGGCTCCGAGCGCGGAGGCCGCGGGCGGGCTGGGGGAGCGCGGAGGGCGCGCCGAGGATGGAGAGAGCGATGGAGCAGCTCAATCGCCTGACGCGCTCGCTGCGCCGCGCGCGCACCGTGGAGCTGCCCGATGGTGAGCCGGCCGCGGGGCTGGGGCCGCCGGGGGCTGGGCTCGGGGAGCTGCGGGGGGTGGGGGAGACTAACTGCAAGCTGAACAAACGCCCACATTTACTTTCCTTGGCAGGGAGGGGCCGGTCTGGGACCCCTGGCCACCTCTCGGCCAGCACTCCCGCCCCGGGCAGGTGGAGTTTGTGGGAGGGGCCCGGGCCGTGGGTGTCCCGCAGCTGGAAGAAGCAGGACTTGAAGGAAGTCTCTCCGGACTGTCGGTTAGGGGTTTCGGAGAAGGAGCAGAAATATCACCCGGATGGCGGAGACCCGGATTCAGAAGATAGCATAGTTGTTGGGCTTATTCCATTTGCTGCCTGGAAATGCTGGGGAGGTGAGGGGGGGGGGGCGGGTAGGGTAGAGAGATCACCCCCGCCCCAACCCAAGTAGTATCGTTTACTTTAAGCTGCTGAGGGTAATTAAGCGGTCTTTTCTTTTTCAACATGTAGAGCGCCATTTTATTTTTACAATAAGCAGATAAATAAAAGGAGATCAAATGTCAAACGTGTACTTGAAGTGCTTGTTTGTTTACATGTATACACTTTAATATGCATATCCACTTCAGACAGTTTGGGGCTATGGTGCTTCTACAAAGGAGTAAGGCATGATCCTTGTAGTTCAGTATAATTTTTAGTTAAGTGTGTAAGAGTTCCTTCAGGATAGGTAACACACAAGTAGTAAAAGAGGTGAGAAAGCCGTTTTGTTTGCAGCCTCATGAATGGTTTAGTGGTAGTGGGTGAGAGCCGTGCTGCCTCTTAGAGGCTTTTGATTGTGTATGCGCAACTGAGAGAAAGGGTGCAGTTATGGCTGGTGATTTGTTTTTCTTTTTAATGCATTGTATTAGTTTATATCCGCCCCCGCCTCCGCCCCCGCCCGGAAACTTTCTTTGAATTGCTGCTGGAGCAGTGATTTTTAAGTTAGGGAAGGAGACCTTGGCACAGAGTCATCAGAGAAATGTGGACTGGGAACCTAGGGATGATTTTTCTGAAAAGATTTTCCCTTGTTTCCACCTATAATTGAGAACAGCATAATTTGAGTTGACGGTTAGTGAAAAGTACGTTTGTACTTGGTACTTTGCTAGTATAATGTAACAGACTGAAAATAATCCTGATGTTAGGAACAAGACTTTTGGCTTCAGCTTACTCTTTCTCTGTTTCGTTTCCACTTTGAGTACATTTTTTAAGTGCTTACTCATTTCTCACAGTCAGATTTTCTGGTGTCTGCTGCTGCGTGTGTAGTTTCATTGACACAGCAATTTGTATTGCTCAGCTTAAATCTCCATTATTATTATTATTTTTAACATAAATGTGACTTAGAATACTTGGATAATATTTCCTGATTTTAAAGGTAGTATGTTTTCATTGTAGAAAATCTTGAAAGAAAAAAAAATCTATTATTTCTTACCCAGTAATAAACAATGCCTAGTATTTTCTTGAGTTCTTTCTATTATTATTTCTTTCTCTACCAAATTAAGATCATACTGCATATAGTCTTTTGTTCTGCTTTTGGAAAGCACAACGCTTTTTATATCTTTAAACATGCTTAATGATTTTTCAGGCTTTCATATGATAATATGTAACAAACATTGAATCTAATTTTTTATGATAGATTTTATGAGGAACATCTTTGATTTTTAAATCTTAGTCTGCCTTTATAATTATTTCCTTAGGATTATTACACAGAAGAATATAGATCTAATTATATCAAGTTTAAAGACTAAGTATCAGCCTCTCAAGTTACTCTCTGGAACAGAAAGTTCCACTGACAGTCTGAGAGTCCCTGGACACTAGAGTAATGAAAAATAAAACTTTTCTGCAAGTTGCTTACATTTTTCTTTGATTATAATGAGTTTCCTCATCTTGTTTTAATTTATCCCCAAATTCTGATGACTCTTTTTGAATTCTTTGAAATTGGCTCTTTCAAGTACGCTCTCGCATGCGTACGTGCATGTATGTGTGTGTGTGTGTGTGTTACATTCCAGTTACAAAAATGCAGATTGTATTGCTTACGTTTTAAGGGCTGAACAGAATTTCTGAGACTAAATTCTAGTTAAATTTAGGAAATAATCAAATATTTACCTTGCTTTGTTAGAATTCGGTTATTAATCATTTGATTGGAATAAATTATTAAGGTTGGCGTTTTTAATCAGACTTCACTCTAAAGTTAACTTTGTTACATAGGATTAAACTGCAGATATTTACTGAATTGGATACTGGGCGGACATATTTATGTTCCCTTGAGATGATGAAAACCTGAGTATTCCCACTAAATAATGGAGTGCTGATTATTAGGACTAACAGGAATCTTGTGAGATAGGAAGTAAGGGAAAACAATGATTTTAGGGGTATAGATTCTCAGTGCACTTTAAAAAGTTGGCTTATATTGTTTGTTTATGTGGGGAAAAAAATCTTAAACTGCATTTACATTGAATGTAATTTGTTTAATAAAAGAATAGAACTTGAGCCCATTGGAATATATGCTTGAATGATGATTAGGATAATTCAGTTCAGTTCAGTTCAGTCGCTCAGTTGTGTCTGACTCTTTGTGACCCCATGAATTGCAGCACGCCAGACCTCCCTGTCCATCACCAACTCCCGGAGTTCACTCAAACCCATGTCCATCGAGTCAGTGATGCCATCCAGCCGTCTCATACTCTCCCCTTCTCCTCCTGCCCCCAATCCCTCCCAGCATCAGAGTCTTTTCCAGTGAGTCAGCTCTTTGCATGAGGTGGCCAAAGTACTGGAGTTTCAGTTTTAGCATCATTCCTTTCAAAGAAATCCCAGGGCTGATCTCCTTCAGAATGGACTGGTTGGATCTCCTTGCAGTCCAAGGGACTCTCAAGAGTCTTCTCCAACACCACAGTTCAAAAGCATCAATTTTTCGGCACTCAGCTTTCTTCACAGTCCAACTCTCACATCCATACATGACCACTGGAAAAACCATAGCCTTGACTAGCAGACCTTTGTTGGCAAAGTAATGTCTCTGCTTTTGAATACGCTATCTAGGTTGGTCATAACTTTCCTTCCAAGGAGTAAGCGTCTTCTGATTTCATGGCTGCAATCACCATCTGCAGTGATTTTGGAGCCCCCAAAAATAAAGTCTGACACTGTTTCCCCTGTTTCCCCATCTATTTCCCATGAAGTGATGGGACCAGATGCCATGATCTTCGTTTTCTGAATGTTGAGCTTCCAGCCAATTTTTTCACTCGCCTCTTTCACTTTCATCAAGAGGCTTTTTAGTTCCTCTTCACTTTCTACCATAAGGGTGGTGTCATCTGCATATCTGAGGTTATTGATATTTCTCCCGGCAATCTTAATTCCAGCTTGTGCTTCTTCCAGCCCAGCGTTTTTCATGATGTACTCTGTATATAAGTTAAATAAGCAGGGTGACAATATGCAGCCTTGACGTACTCCTTTTCCTATTTGGAACCAGTCTGTTGTTCCATGTCCAGTTCTAACTTGCTTCCTGACCTGCATATGGGTTTCTCAAGAGGCAGGTCAGGTGGTCTGGTATTCCCATCTCTTGAAGAATTTTCCACAGTTTATTGTGATCCACACAGTCAAAGGCTTTGGCATAGTCAAGAAAGCAGAAATAGATGTTTGTCTGGAACTCTTGCTTTTTCCATCATCCAGCGGATGTTGGCAGTTTGATCTCTCGTTCCTCTGCCTTCTCTAAAACCAGCTTGAACATCTGGAAGTTCACGGTTCACATATTGCTGAAGCCTGGCTTGGAGAATTTTGAGCATTACTTTACTAGTGTGTGAGATGAGTGCAATTACCAATTAAAAAAATCCTCCTCCATTTTATGGTTTGAGGAGAAATTGAATATAGCATAGTGAATCTGAGCTTTCTGGTCTTTGAGGTTTTCCTTTAAACAGTTTTCCGAAACTATTAATAAAAATGGCCAATGTATCTAATAAAGTGAGAGAAAGTTTAGTCTTACCACTCTTAAGTGAGAGTAAGTTTAATCTTATCACTCTGAACTTTCATTACATACCTAATTCTCAAGATTTCTTCATGAGTGTGGAGAAGGAAGCACCTGACAGCAAATTTTATTCAGTATTTTCTTAGTATTTGCTGGAGAGTCTCCTCCTAGCATCAGAGTTGTGGTTATATTTGTGTCTTCATACCTTTTAGTGTATGTAAGCTATATTTTTTTGACTTAAAAATAAGATCTATCTATAAATTTTATCTAAATAAACACTGTAAATAAACCCATGTGGACTTATGATGTTCACTTAAAATTGTGTACTATCTTGTTATATAAGTTTAAATTCACAAATAACGGTATTTCCTGTTTATGACTTTATTATGGAGTGGCTTAATTGAAATTGTCTTGATTTTTGGGGGCAAGTGTTTTATAAGAGAGAAAGAGCATTGCCATGCTGAGGGAGGCTTAGTCCAGTGTTTTTTCAACTCCTGTTGGTGATTCCCTGATAGGTAATGAAAATGATTTAGTGACTGCAGATAACATTTTGAAAAAATCGAAATAGAAGAGAATGAAACAGACTGTGTTGTACATGTTGAGAATAGGTAGTGTATTGTAGACCTTTTGGTTATTTACATGTAGTATATACTGTGTGCACTGTAAAATTTTTATAATGGGGGCTTTGGAACCAGCCAGCTTTGAATTCCAGTTTAGCCACTTAACGCCACCATCACATACTTATTGCTTAACTAGTGCTTCAATTTTCTAATTTGCAAAATGGGGATAATACTGGTACCTACTTCATAAGGTGCCCGTGAGGATAAAAGAGATGATGTATTTGCATGTGAAGTGTTTAGAACAGTACCTTAAAGATAATGGTTTAAAACATGTTGGCTGTTAGTTATTAATAGGATTCCTTGGTTATTAACTTTATTTTTATAGTGAAAGAACTGTTGCATTTGCACACTGGACTTGTGAAGTTTCCTGGGACCAAATTCTTATTCAAGTCCATACTCAAAAATAGTTAAAATAATGAATAAAAATGTGCAGAAATGGTTAGTTCTGTTCTATAAATACTTCAAGATATATTTCTAAATATTTTTTCAAGCATAATCACAATACCATTATTAGAGCCAACACAACAGTAATTTTTAATTCTCATCAGATACCTAGTTCATCATATTCAGTTTTCTCCTCTCAAAAATACTGTCTTACAGTTGGTTTGTTTGAGTCAGCATCCAGTCATAGTCCACAGCTTAATTACATTTGGTTGACTCATCTCTTAGGAATCTTTTAGTAACTTTTCCTTCTCCTTTTTTTTTTAACTTTCCATTTTTAAGTAATTTTAGACTTAAAGAAAAGTTGCATAAATACTACTCAGTTCTTGTATATCCTTCAGCCAGTTTCCCCTCATGTCCACATCTTATACAACCAAAGTACAAGTATCAAAACTAAGGAGTTAATATTGGTGTATTGCTATTAGCATTTAAGACATTTATTAGAGACATTACAGACGTTTATTAGAATGTCAGGAGTTTTCCTGCTAATACCTTTTTTCTATTTTGGGATCCAGTCCGGGATACGACATTGCATTTAGTTGTCATGTTTCCTTAGCCTCCCTTGAACTGTGATAATTCTAATTTTTCCTCGTCTTTCATGGTCTTGAGACTTTTTTAAGAGGACTAATCACGTATTTTGTGGAATTCTCCTTAATTTGGATTTGTCTAATTTTTCCCATGAGTAAATTAAAGATTTTTGTCAATAATACTGTGAAAGTGGTATGCTTTTCTCGGTGGAAACTCAAGCGCTGTGAAATATCAATATGTATTATTTCTGGTGATGTTACCCTTTTTGAGTTGATTAAGGTGACATCTGCTGTGTTCTCCACTGTAAATTCACTATTTTTCCTTTGTAGTTAGTATTTGGGGGAGATGTTTTGATATGCAAATACTCTTTTTCTCAAACTTTAACTCATTAATTTTAGCACCACTATTAACTTTTTAAGGACTAAATGGGATGTATTGCTGCTGCTGCTAAGTCGCTTCAGTCGTGTCCGACCCTGTGCGACCCCAGAGACGGAAGCCCACCAGGCTCCCCTGTCCCTGGGATTCTCCAGACAAGAACACTGGAGTGGGTTGCTATTTCCTTCTCCAATGCATGAAAGTGAAAAGTGAAAGTGAAGTCGCTCAGTCGTGTCCGACTCTTAGCGACCCCATGGACTGCAGCCTACCAGGCTCCTCCGTCCTTGGGATTTTCCAAGCAGGAGTAGTGGAGTGGGGTGCCATTGCCTTCTCCAATGGGATGTATTAGGGTATTCATTTTAAATGACTTATTAAAAAACATGAAGCTCTAAAATGCATTGAATTGAGGAATGACCACTAGTAATATATAAAAGTAAATGCAAACACTGGCTGAAATTTACATAAGTATCACATGAGATCATAGGTATTACTGACTTTTAACTTCTTTTGAATCATTTCTGTGAATTCTATAAAAAATGAAAACGTAAATTAAGTAAAAGTAAGACTTTAATGCTGTTTTATAAAAACTTCTAAGAATTTCTTTTGTTACAGTATTGACATGAAGCAACCATTATGCATATTTAATGTTTTAAATTTAGCATGTATATCTTTGATATTCATATATACTTAAGATTCCTCCAAAATACTAGTAGGTATGATGAAACATTCTGCATTTTTGCAAATAGTATGTGTAATACTTCTGATGTTTGGCACTGTTTATAATTATCTTCCACCTCTTCTCCTAGGGTTTTATTTAAAGTTAAGAAAACTTTAAAATAGTCGTTAAGTTTCACCCTTTGGAAAAAACAGGAGATAAATTAATTCCTTTTTCTGTTTTTTTTTTTTAATACTTAGATAATGAAACTGCTGTTTATACATTAATGCCAATGGTTATGGCTGATCAACACAGGTGAGTGCATATTTCAGAAATTTATATATTTTAAGAATATGAATTTACCTAGATGTTGTATATATAAACATGGACACAGAGTTTGGACATAATGACCTGGGGCAAGTTATTTAACTCTGTTATAATTTTCTGTCTGTGAAATAAGAAACAGGATTTTCCAAGTTCTTTATCAACTATAATAATCTATGGTTAGAGATTTTCTTTAATTTTTTAAAAAATTTACATATTTTTTGAAGTATAGTTGGTTTACAGTGTTGTGAAGAGATTTTCTAAATGAATAGTCAGAAATTAAAATAACTTGCTTGATTACTTACAGTGAAAAAAATATGGTTTCTATTAGAGGTTACTACTGACCTTTGTAGCAGAAAGTTAGGCCTGATGGACAACTTATTCCTTAATATTCTACTATTTTGAAGTTCTTTTCTTTAAATATTCTTTTTATTAATATAGCATTGACACTTTTCTCTTATAGGGCTTGTGTGAGATACAGTTGTTTGGCTGTGTGATGAGGTGTAACTTGTAACAGACAACTCTGCTATGGTTAGCCGTTAGGTAGTTTGGTATGAGGAGAAAGAGACACTGTATTTTGAAACAAGTTTAAAATATAGATGATTTTTTTTTTGCTTTGAAATTCCTGTCTGATATAATTAAAATACGTTTGTCTGATTTTTCTTATTTGGCCAAAATTAATACAGATAGGCTCAACTTTGTGCAAAGGGAGCAGCCAGCCCTACTGTCTTTTTCTCAAGAATCTAGTGGGAGCTGAAGCCAACTTAGGTGTCCTCAGAGCAGGTGACATAGTCAGAGCGGCAGATGAGGAACCCTTCAGCACCAGTTTATAGGTGAGGGCAGTTGAATTTTGGATGATGCTGCACTGGCTGCTGTGCTCTGCGTAGAGAGTAGTGCCTTGTTTTTTGGCTGATGTGAGACAAAACCTTTTGAGTAATTGATAAGGGTAACACTAAAGAGCTATTAACTTGAGTTATTATGTTTTTAAAAACTTTTTTTTTTAAACATTCTTCTTTTTGCATAGGTCTGTTTCTGAACTACTATCAAATTCAAAATTTGATGTCAATTATGCATTTGGACGTGTGAAAAGAAGCTTGCTTCACATTGCAGCAAAGTAAGACTAAATATTTTGGATTAAGCTCTGGTCTAAAGTGATGATCAGTAAGCTTTGAAGCAATGTGATTCCATAGTAGTTATGGAGAGAGATGAGAACAGGTAGCTGAGTGGTTCTTTGTCTTATTGAGGCCATAGTGTGCCACGCTTGCATCATTTCTCTAGATAGTTTTTTAATTTTGGGATTGGACTCAAGTCATATCTTATGTTTTTGTTTGTCCTAGATCAGATTAGAGGAGGTTAGGTATGGGGTTTATCTTTCCTGGATATACTTAAGAGTGTACATTAATCAAAATTTTACTTTTATACCACCAATGTAAGATTCTATATGCTAATTGAATGTGAAGCTGTTGGCTTTTCTTAGGTGTGAGAATGATTTTTATTCATAATGTTCCAGTGTGTAACTAATCAGTTTATTGATATCACCTTTTAAGATTTAGGTAGTGCTAACTCTCCCTAAATAAAATTGATTTTTCAATATAAATTTGGCTTCTGGAAGGCCAAAAGTTCAGAGTATTACATGTTTTCTTTTATGTGCTAAAGCCAAATTTTGTTTCATATGAATTTCTCAAATACTTCATAGATTTTGTAGTAGAATGTGCCATCTTGAAAATAGAGGTTATTTACTCTTTGTGATAGGAGTTAAATTGGTCAATATGGACCCCCTAAATAATGTGTTTATTTTATTTTATTTTTTTAAAATAATGTGTGTAATAGAATTTTTCATTTTTTAATTAAGCTTTGTCAACTGTGGCTGTATGTTAAATGCATCTGAACTGTTTTTAATATTGTTTTAGTTGTGGATCAGTGGAATGCTTGGTTCTGCTTTTAAAGAAAGGAGCAAATCCTAACTATCAAGATATTTCGGGCTGTACACCTCTTCATTTGGCAGCTAGAAATGGGTAAATATTTTTTCTTGAGTAGCTTAAGTTGGATTATCAGTTATGAATAGGAAAGCACCCTGCCTTCATTTGGTAATTTTTTCCCCTCAATATTTGCCTTGGAAAGAGGGTCTTGGATTATTATGTTATCCTTTTAAATAACTATAATAATATCAATAATTTATTAAGTAGTTCACTAATATTTTTCTTCTTAAATATATGTTTGTCTGAGTTTACTTATAATGACATTTTTTGAAAAGCATAATTTTCACCTCTTTGTTTCAGTGTCCTTTTTCCTGCTAGTCTTTTGCCACGTCTAACTCCATGACTTATTTTCCAAATTCTTTGGTTAATTTTATTAATGCAATTAAAGACAGAGTAAATATATTTTACTTAGTTTATAATTATTTGTGAATGAGTGTACTAACTCATTGTGTGCTATTTTAAACCCTATTGAACTTTTTATGGATTTCTCCTTTTTTGTTGAGAATTTCACAGTCACATCTGTATCTGCCTCTGCAATATTTTTCACTTCTTAAAGTTCTCTTGGACTGAGAAACCAGACCAAAATGGTTGGAATTATGTTTATAATTAAAATAAGTAGTTTTTGATTCAGGGCTTGAGGAACTTTAAGAAAACTTCTCTTTGAAAAATATTTCTATGTGTTTATTCTTTTGATTACTCTGGAAAGTATTTTTGTTGCCTGTTTTGAACTGAAATTCTGCATAGTTAAGGTGGCTGCCTAAGTGAGATAGATATGGGGCTAAAATTGTCAACTTCATCAATGTGAGACCAAATTTTTTCAGATAAGGGTTAAAGTAGAACCAGTAAAATAAGAATGATAGTGATATCTAGGTTGGACATGGGAGAGGCATAGTCTTTTACCCTGTCAGGTTTAGATCCATTATCCCATGTATTGGTAGGTTAGTGACAAAGCTCTTTTTAGAAGTTACATATAAAAAATTGTCTCAACAACTGTAAATGGAAGGACAGGTTGGTGCACAGCAGGGATAAAACGCCTACTCCTGCTGTAGTAGGGGACTTTGTCATTTAGGAGACCATTGCTTCCCCCACTCCCCCAGGCTTTGTTGAAGTATATTGGCAAGTAAAATTATAAATATAGTTATACTGTACATCATGATTTTATCTATACATTGTGAAGGGATTTCTCTCATCCATCACCTCAAATACTTATCTTTTTTTTTTTTTTTGGTAAGACATTCAATTTGGAGACCATTACATTTTAAAGATGAAAACATATGACATATTATTTCATAATTCATATGGCAAATCAGTCAAGAGAAAAGGAATAAGAAGAGTCCAGAACCCTTACATAGCATCTAACTTGGATGCATTTCATTCCTATAAAGATTATTTTGATATTCAGTACATAACTATTTTGTTTTTTATTTACTAAATGGGTGCCTTATACAGCTTAGGGACAGCTTGTTCAGCTTAAAGCTACTTGTTCCTGTAGCTTTTGATGGTTTCAGAAAATGTTTTTTGGTGTGATTCTCTACAAATTTGTCTAGACTGAAGCAGCAGTCATAGGTGAATTCTGCCCCTTTGGCTGGTCCATCTGATTTGTGGGATTTTTTTGTTTTGTTCCCTCATCTGTTATTGTCAGAAAGGTAGACTATTTCTCTTGGCCAGCTTTAGAGTTTTTATCTTCAGCCATCAGTGCTGTGTACGTTAGTACTAAATTGCCTTCCTTTCTAGTGGAAGACCTCTTAGGTTGCCTCAGAGCACTTGGATGACTGGTCCCTCTGTCCTTTGGGTTACCATAAACTTATAATTGTTGCAGTATCCAGCCAGGAAAGTTGTTGCTTCCTGTACAAAAGATCCAGCATTGCTCATGATTATATGAGAATTTTAAAAGAGAAGACTTAAAAATTATTGTGTTATCTTTAGGTTGCATATTGGTCAGATTTGAAACATTTTTTCACTATTTTTTTTGAGCTAGATTGTGAGCTCATAAAGGGTGGAGCTCATGTATTAGTTAATATTTTAGCTCCATTCTAAGCAAAAGAGGTGAACACTTAATGGGTCTTTTTGATTTACTCAAGGTTATGGAAAATAGCAGTGATGATTGTTAAGTAAGAAAAGGATATATTTCTCTTATAGTGCCCTGTACCTTTTGCAGTTCATTTTTGGGAGGGGGAGCATTATGTTTTGTGGCTTCTCTTCAACAAACCTCTGCCCTAAACACTTCTTTGGAACCCTTTCCCTGGCACAGTCCTGCCTAAGTGTTTATTTTGACAATAGGCCAATGGTCCACATCAGGCTTCTGAATAGATTTTAGAAGTCCCACATTATGGGTGCCATCACACACACACAGAGGCATAATTTAAACAATGTAATATTAATTTTAATGGGATTTTGTAGTTTCCTCACAGTAATAAAGATTTATTTCCTAAGGTTTTCATAACTGTATTCGATGAAGAAACTTTGTAAATGTTTGAACTTTTAAGTTTACTCAGAGCTTTATTTTCTTCCATTTCTTTGATTAAAATGCTGATTTTAGTTGAATTTAACTTCATTTTAGAAAGAAAGAGTCATAGCAAGAAAAGTAATTTGTTTTCTTTTAAAAGGTTTATTCAGTTAATAACAATTATAACTATTATATATACAGAGGATGAGATGGTTGAATGACATCTCTGGCTCGATGGACATGAGTTTGATCAAGCTCCAGGAGTTGGTGATGGACAGGGAAGCCTGGTGTGCTGCAATCCATGGGGTTACAGATCGGACACGACTGAGTGACTGAACCGATAGCTATTATTAGATTGAATAATTAGTAATTAGTTAGCTATGCTTAGTACTGAGTTGATTAAAGAAATGTGATAGGCTATGAAGAAATTTATTATCAGAGTAAATAGTTATTATATTACATGTATTATGTATATTCTCTGTATACCATATATTATATATGTATAGCTTATTTGCAAAGGGTTCCTGGACCCAATTCCAGTGTGTGTATGTGTGTGTGTATGTTGGCGGGGCAGTTGTAGGCTTCATCAAACCAATAAGCAAGTCTCAAATGACAGCAGTTTCCTAAAAGTCAGATCAATTCTGACACTATGATGTACCTTCAGGTAGAAGCAGATTCTGTTGGTCAAGGGCTCAGTCCTGTAGACCACCCTTCACTTCAGATGCCAATTGCCAGGTCAGTTTCAAGTAGTTTTCTGACTGACTGGCTACAGATTGGAGGTTCTGCCATCCCCTTCCAACTCAGTATTCCTGTCAAGAGTCCCGGTTGTAACTAGTACTTTTGACCAACTGGCTAGAAATCAGTTGCCGTGATCCCTTTCTTGGGCTTGATTAATTTGCTAGAAGGGCTCACTGAACTCAGGAAAATGTGTTTGTTTACTCACTAGAGTACCATGTTTTTTTTTTTTTATAAGAGAGTATTAAAGGATATGAGTCAGTAATCAAACGAAGAGATAGATACACTGGGTGAGGTCCTGAACAAAGAGATTTGGGCATGGTCGCAGGTAGAAGCATTTTGGTTCCCCTCCATGGAAGCTCTTCCTGAAAGAGACAAAAAATTGTCCTTTTGGGTCTATGTAGACATCATTGCCGGAGAAGGCAATGGCACCCCACTCCAGTACTCTTGCCTGGAGAATCCCATGGACGGAGGAGCCTGGGGTGGGCTGCAGTCCATGGGGTCGCTAAGAGTCGGACACGACTGAGCGACTTCACTTTCACTTTTCACTTTCATGCATTGGAGAAGGAAATGGCAACCCACTCCAGTGTTCTTGCCTGGAGAATCCCAGGGATGGGGAGCCTGTGGGCTGCCGTCTGTGGGGTCGCACAGAGTCGGACACAACTGAAGCAACTTAGCAACAGCAGCAGCAGACATCATTACATAGTCATTATTGACTTAAATCATTGGCTATTAGCAGCTGATTCAACCTCTGGTTGCTATCCCCTCCCTGGAAATAGGAGTGGGACTGAAAGTGCCCTCTAATATGTGGTTGATTCTCCTGGCAACTAGCCCCCACAGTTGGGTGGCACCCAAAAGTCACCTTCACCTCTTTTTAGGAAAAGAGGCCCATTGCTTTTAATTGTTTAGGGTTTAGAACTGTGAGCCAAGAAGTGTGGATTAAGACCAAATATATAACTATACTTTCTTACTGTAAATCGCAATATCTCAGTATTCACATTAATACGATATGTACTATGTTATATAACATTATACATAATATGCTATTATGTATACCCCATTTTATATTTTTTAATGTATGTATATAATCATTTACTTAACTAGATCATAAACTTTTTCTTGCCACAGATTAAATCATATTTTCTTAATTCATTACTGAGCATAGTTAAGCATATACATGAATTGTATATTTTATATATACACACACACACATATACATATGTGTGTATACATATAGGTGTGTTATCACTTTGTTTCCAAAGCATGAGTTTTCATTTAATTATTAATGAAGGAGAAATTGAGATAAACACTGAAGAGTGAGGAAGAATGGATCAGGCTAGGAGCAAGCATTGTGAGCAAAATGACATGGGTAGGCAGTTCAAAAGGCAGCAACATGCTTTTGTAGATATGTCTCCAAGTAAGATATACAGATGTCCAGATCAAGAAAAGATGCTTAATATCCCTAATCAGGGAAATGCCAGTTAAAACTACCATGAGATACCAACTAAGATTCATTAGTATGGCTATCAAAAAAAACATGACAGGTGTTGATGAGGGTGTGGAGAAATTGGACCCCTTGTGCTCTGTTGGTGGGAAAGGGAAATGGTACAGATGCTCTGGAAACTAGTTCTTTGCTTCCTCAAAAATAAAAATAGAATTATACTATGATCCAGCAGTTCCACTTCTGGGTATATACCCCCCACAATTTCATGCAGAGTCTTGCAGAAATATTTGTATACTTGAATTCATAGCAGTATTATTCACAATAGCTAAAATAAAGGAATCTAAGCATCCATTTGCACATGAATGGATAAACTAAATGTGGTATATACATACAGTGGAATATTATTCAGCCTATGTGAGTGCTAAATTGCTTCAGCTGAGTTCAACTCTGAGCGACCCTGTGGATTGTAGCCTACCAGGCCCCTCTATCCATCAGATTCTCCAGGCAAGAATACTGGAGTGGGTTGCCATGCCCTTCTCCAGGGGATCTTCCCAACCCAAGGATTGAACCCGCGTTTCTTACGTCTCCTGCATTGGCAGGCAGGTTCTTTATTGCTAGCACCACCTGGGAAGCCCCTTAAAAGGTAGGAAATTCTGTATCCATGTTGTATGCTGCAACATGGATGAGCCTTGAGGAGATTATACTAAGTGAAATAAGCCAGTCACAAAAAGACAAACTGTATGATTCTACTTCTGTGAGACATTTCAGTTCAGTTCAGTTCAGTCACTCAGTTGTGTCTGACTCTTTGCGACCCCATGAATTGCAGCATGCCAGGCCTCCCTGTCCATCGCAAACTCCCGGAGTTCACTCAGACTCAACGTCCATCGAGACAGTGATGGCATCCAGCCATTTCATCCTCTGTCGTCCCCTTCTCCTCCTGCCCCCAATCCCTCCCAGCATCAGAGTCTTTTCCAATGAGTCAACTCTTCGCATGAGGTGGCCAAAGAACTGGAGTTTCAGGTTTAGCATCATTCCTTCCAAAGAAATCCCAGGGCTGATCTCCTTCAGAATGGACTGGTTCGATCTCCTTCCAGTCCAAGGGACTCTCAAGAGTCTTCTCCAACACCACAGTTCAAAAGCATCAATTCTTCGGCACTCAGCCTCCTTCACAGTCCAACTCTCACATCCATACATGACCACAGGAAAAACGATAGCCTTGACAAGATGGACCTTTGTTGGCAAAGTAATGTCTCTGCTTTTGAATATGCTATCTAGGTTGGACTGTGAAGAAGGCTGAGCGCCAAAGAATTGATGCTTTTGAACTGTGGTGTTGGAGAAGACTCTCGAGAGTCCCTTGGACTGCAAGGAGATCCAACCAGTCCATTCTGAAGATCAGCCCTGGGATTTCTTTGGAAGGAATGATGCTAAAGCTGAAACTCCAGTTCTTTGGCCACCTCATGTAAGAGTTGACTCATTGGAAAAGACTGTGATGCTGGGAGGGATTAGGGGCAGGAGGAGAAGGGGACGACAGAGGATGAGAAGGCTGGATGGCATCACTGTCTCGATGGACGTCAGTCTGAGTGAACTCCGGGAGTTTGCGATGGACAGGGAGGCCTGGCGTGCTGCGATTCATGGGGTCACAAAGAGTCGGACACGACTGAGCGACTGATTTGATCTGATCTGATCTAGGTTGGTCATAACTTTCCGTCCAAGGAGTAAGCGTCTTTTAATTTCATGGCTGCAGTCACCACCTGCAGTGATTTTGGAGCCCAAAAAGTAAAGTCTGACACTGTTTCCACTGTTTCCCCATCTATTTCCCATGAAGTGATGGGACCAGATGCCATGATCTTAGTTTTCTGAATGTTGAGCTTTAAGCCAACTTTTTCACTCTTCACTTTCACTTTCATCAAGAGGCTTTTTAGTTCCTCTTCACTTTCTGCCATAAGGGTGGTGTCATCTGCATATCTGAGGTTATTGATTTAGATAAGGGCAAATCTTAGAGATAAAATGTAGAATAGTGGTTGGCCAGGGACTAGCAGGAGAGGGAATGGGGAGTTCTGTTTAATGGATGCAGAGTTTCAGAAAGCTGAAAAGTGTTCTTGAGATGGATGGTGATGGTGGTTGCACAACAATATGAATATACTTAATATTGCTGGTCAAGTGATCAAATGTTAGTCGCTCAGTTGTATCTGACTCTTTGCGACCCCATGGACTGTAGCCTGCCAGGCTTCTCTGTTCATGGAATTCTCCAGGCAAGAATACTGGAGTGGGTAGTCATTCCTTTCTCCAGGGGATCTTCCTGACCCAGGGATTGAACCCAGGCCTCCTGCATTGCAGGCAGATTCTTTACTGTCTGAGCCACCAGGGAACCCTAAGATTACTGCACTGTACACTTAAAAACAGTTAAGATGATAAATTTATGTTATGTGTATTTTACTACAGTAAAAAAGCTGAAAAAAAATTAAGTGGGTAAGGGTATGAATAGATGGCCATTTTATTAATTTATTTTTTACAACTCATCTTAGTATTTTAAATACTATACAATCAAGAATATAGGATACAGCATTCATTGAGACGTCATTTTACTCTATCCATTCCCCTTCCATTAAACTTATGAATGTCTTACATTTTTAATGGAGATTACTATTTCAAATATTCTGTCAACACTAGAAATTTCATAGCATTTTCAGTGATGAATTTGTCCCAATGGCATTAAAACCTCATTGTGCCTTTTTAAAATCCTATTATCTTTGAGTCATAGAAACAATTTTGTTTCATATGCTACATTTATTTATTGAAGTATTTATTTAAATATTGCAGATACAGGTTATTTGCTATCGGTTAATATTGAGTGTAGTTAATATTTCAGTAAAATAATTTTCATTTGTTTATTTTTCTAGTAACAGTTGTCTTTACTGTCTCTTTTTCTTTTCAGGCAAAAGAAATGCATGAGTAAATTATTAGAATACAGTGCTGATGTCAACATTTGTAATAATGAAGGTCTTACTGCAGTAAGTGCTAAGAGTTTTTGTCTGAGATTTTAGAAATACTTTTAGAAAATAATATCAAAAGTAATAGTAATGCAAAGTGTAGTACAAATATTTCTGCAGTTATTTCTTTGTAGTAATTGAGAAGATACAGAATGATTTCAGGTACACTTCTCAGCTAATTTATACATATTGATGTTAAGGGTGAAATATTTAGACTTGATTTGTTCTGAACTCAGCAGAATTATAAAAGTGAGGCAATAAAAATGATGTGATGTTTGTTTTGTTATGTTGCCTATACTGTCTCCCAACTACTGTCAGAATTCATTGCCTCTAAGAGTCCTATGAGAAAAAAGCAGAAGAATATCAGTAAGAAAAACTGAAGGCAGTGGATGAGTTTCTTCATGCAGGTGGCAGAGTCAGAGTGAGACATGTATCTTCTGTATCCATCTCAGGAAATGGGAGTGCTAATGGGTACAGGGCTTCTTTGGGGGAAATGAAAATGTTCTAAAATTGACTGTAGTGATGATTGCACAACTCTCAATGTACGAAAACCCAGTAAGCTGTATGCTTTAAATAGATGAATTGTAAGGCTGTGAATTGTATGGCATTTTATGTCAAATAAATATACATCTAATTTATGACACTCTTAGCCTGAAAAAAAAAAAAATTCTCTTTTTTTTTTTCTTTTAAACTTTTTATTTTATATTGGGGTGTAGCCAATTAACAGGGCTTTCCAGGTGGCACAGTGGTAAAGAATCCACCTGCCAGTGCAAGTGATGGAAAAGATGCGGGTTTAGTCCCTGGGTCAGGAAGCTCCCCTAGAGTAGGAAATGGTAACCCACTCCAGTATGCCTGAAAGATTCTATGGACAGAGGAGCCTGGTAGACTACAGTCCATGGGGCTGCAAAAAGTTGAACGTGACTGAGCAACTGAGCATACATACACACACAGATGGTTAACAAAGCTGTGATAGTTTCAGGTGAACAGCAGAGGGACTCAGCTATATATATACATGCACCCTTTCTTCCCTAAACCTCCCTCCCACTCATGCTGCCACATAACATTGAGCAGAGTTGCAAGTGCTATATGGTAAGCCCTTGTTGGTTATCCATTTTAAATATAGCATGTATATATGACCATCTCAAACTCCCTAAGTGTCCCTTCCCCTGGCAACCATAAGTTCATTTTATAAGTCTGAGTGTCTTTCTGTTTTGTAAATAAGTTCATTTGTATCATTTCTTTCTTAAGTTTCATATATAAGGGATGTCATATGACATTTCTTTATCTGACTTACTTCACTCAGTATGACAGTCTCTAGGCCCATCCATGTTGCTATAAGTGGCATTATTTCATTCATTTTAATGGCTGAGTAATATTCCATTGTATATATTTACCACATCTTCTTTATCCATTCCTCTGTCAGTGGACATTTAGGTTGCTTCCTCTCTTAGCTGTTGTAAACAGTGCTGCAGTGAACATTGGGATGCATGTATCCTTTCAGATCATGCTTTTCTCTGGATATATGCCCAGGAGTGGGATTGCAGGGTCATATGGTAGCTCTATTTTTAGTTTTTAAAGGAACCTCCATACTCTTCTCCATAGTGGCTGTACCAATTTATATTCCTGCTAACAGTGTAGGTGGGTTCCTTTCTCTCCATACCCTCTCCAGCATTTATTGGTAGTTTTGATTTGCAATTCTCTAATAATTAGCGGTGTTGAACATCTTTTCATGTGATTATTGGCCATCTGTATGTCTTTGTTTGAGAAATGTCTATTTAGGTCTTCTGTGTATTTTTTGAGTGGGTTGTTTTGCTGCTGTTAAATGTCATAAGCTGTTTGTAAATTTTGGAGACTAATCTCTTATCAGTCACAAATATTTGCAAATATTTTCTCCCAATTTGTTGGCTGTCTTTTCATTTGTATTTTTTGTTTCCTTTGCTGTGCAAAAGCTTTTGAGTTTAAGTAGGCACCGTTTATTTATTTTTTATTTCCATTATTCTGGGAGGTAGATCAAAAAGATGTTGCTGTGATTTATGTCAGAGAGTGTTCTGCCTTTGTTTTCCTCTAGGAGTTTTATAGTGTCTGGTTTCACATCTAGGTCTTCAGTAACATTCTTTTGACCTTCCTCCTCAGCTTCCAAATTTCTCACTCCACAGTCAACTTTTCTCAATTATTTTAATAGATTTAAAAATTTTGTTTCCCTAATTCTAAATAACAGGCTAGTATACTGCTTTTTGACTTTTCAGTTTTAGGCATCACCTATTGACTTGCTGGAATATAAAGTTAAGTGTTTCTTTTTTAGCCTCACCTCCTCTTATCCCATCATGTACAAGCACATTTCCCTCACACCCATCCAGTAGAATTGTAATTTTTGTTAGGTCATTTTTCACTGTTTTAATTTTTTGGCTAAATAAAAACTGTTCATAGTTAGGCCAAAAAATGTACTACAGTTGCTTTTTGGGGGTGGGGAGAATGCTGTGTTTTGTGGCATGTGGGTTCTTAGTCCTATGACCAGGCATCATACCCATGTCCCCTGCCCTTGGAGTGCAGAGTCTTAACCATTGGACTGCCAGGGAAGTCCCTATAGTTGCTTTTCTTTCTCTCACAGCATTTTGTTTTTCATGTGATTAATAATTGTATTGTCAAAAATGAGATACTTGTAGATTCATATGCAGTTGTAAGAAATAATAACAAAGAAATCCTCTGTATATTTTGCACAGTTTTCCTCAATGGTAGCATTTTATAAAACCATAGTATAATGTTATGACCAGAATATTGACAATGATATAGTTTATGTTATTCAGATTTCTCCAGTTTAACTTCTATCCACTTTTACCTGTTTATGTATGTTAAGTTTTAGACAGATTTACTACCTTTATAGGTCTATGTGTCCACTACCGCAGTCAATATTAGTATTTCCAACTCCAAAAAGATGTTTTTTATTTTCTTTTATAATCACACCTTTCCTTTCCTTCATCCCATGCCTAACCCTGGCAATCAGTAATCTGTTCTTCATTTCTAAAATTTTGTCATTTCAAGAGTATAATATAAATGGAATCATACTAGGAATGGGCTTTTGTGTGCTGATCATATTCCATGGGGATGGATCTTGGTTGTGTGTATTAATGATTCATTCCTCTACATTGCTGACAAGTATTTCTTGGTGTAGATGTACCACTGATTGTTTAACCATTCACCTGTTGAAAGACATCTGGGTTGTTTCCCGTTTGGGCCTATTGTGAATAAAACTGCCATGAACATAGTGTACAGGTTTTTGTGTGAACATAAAGGTTTCATGTTTTAGGGAATATAATGCCCAGGAATACAGTTGCTAGGTTGTATGGTAGTTTCATGTTTAGTTTTAAAGTGCACTGGAAAGCTTTTCCAGGCTCACTGTATCTTTTTATACTCCCACCTGCAACATACGAATGATCTAGTTTTCTGTCATTCTCGCCAGCATTTGGTGTTGTAACTGTATTTTATTTTAGTCATCTTGTTAGGTATGTATGTAGTGATATCTCATTGTGGTTTTAATTTGCATTTACCTAATTGCCAATGTTGAACAGCTTTTTGTGTGTTTTATTTGCCATCTATATATCCTATTTTGTGAAATGAGTTCAAGTCATTTGCCCATTTTCTGTTTTTTTTTTTTTTAATTGAGTTGTTAGAATTCTTTGTATTTTGGAAATACCAAACCTTTGTCAGGTATGTGACTTGCAAATATTTTCTCCTCATCTTTACTTTGCCTTTTAAAATTCTAAACTGGGTCTTTTGTAGTGTGAAAGTTTTAAATTTTGATGAAGTTTAGTATATCAGTTTTTGCATTTATGGACTGTGTTTTTGGTATCTAGTTTAGGAACTCTTTACCTTGCCGTGGAGCCTGAAGATTTTCTCTTACCTTTTTCAAAAAGTTCTTTAATTTTACATTTTATATCTAAGCCTATGATCTGTTTTGAGCTAATATTTGTCTGTGATGCTTAAGTCAAGGCTCATTTTTTTACCTATGGATTCCAGTTACTCTCGCACTATTTGTTGTAAAGACTGTATACTTCCTGTGTGAAATTAGCTTTGTATCTCTCTCAAAAATGTTTTAGGCATACCTGTATGGGGTTATTTTGGGGTCCTCAGTTCTGTTCCACTGTCTGTATGCATTTGCCATTATCACACTGTCTTGATTACTCTAGCTATATAGTAAGCCTTAATAGCAGGTAGAGTAATTCCTCCCACTTCATTTTTGTCAAGATTGTGTTAGCTACTTTGGTTCTTTCACGCATCCATATAAATTTTAGAATAAACTTGTCTATGATGAAAAACCCTGCTGAGATTATTTTAATTGGAATTGCATTAAGCCTATAGATCAATTTGGGGAGAATTGATATCTTTACTATGTTGAGTCTTCCAATCTGTAAACACAGTATGTCTTTCCATTTATTTAAGTCTTTGATTTCTTTCATTAGAATTTTATGTTGCTCAGCATACAGATCTTGTGCAAGGTTTAAGTGTATAGCTATTTTATTTTCTTTGTAGCAATTGTAAGTAACATTATTTTTAATTTTGATTTCTGCATGTTCATTGCTAGTACATAGAGATACAATTGCTTTTTATGAGTTGATCACATATCTTGTGACCTTGCTGAACTCACTTGATTAATTCAGGAGTTTCTGGTAGACTCCTTAGGATTTTCCACATAGATAATCATGTCATCTGCAAATTAAGATAATTATAGCTTTTCCTTTTCAATCCATGTGTCTTTTCTGTTTCTCTCTTCATTGCAGCTCAGAATTTTGTTTTCTAAATGTGTATTGTCAATTCTTTGCTAGAGTTTCCTGAACTTTGTAAATATCCTCATAACATATGTTCACTACCTTTCATCTTGAATAGTTTTGAGGGAGTCTGTTACGGAGACTGCTGATTGATTTCTTGGCTTGCTGTACAATGTTATTTGGAATATCTCTTCACCATCATCCTGGAGATGCCTTTGCCTTTCTCTTGTTTTGGGTTTTTATTTATATACATACCTCGGAGATACTGCAGGTTCTGTTTCTGACCATGTTAATAAAATGAATACTGAAGTAAAGCGAGTCACACAGATCTTTTGGTTTCTTAGTTCATATAAAAGTTATATGTGGAGAAGGAAATGGCAACCCACTCCAGTATTCTTGCCTGGAGAATCCCATAGACAGAGGAGCCTGGCAGGCTACAGTCCATGGGGTCGCAAGAGTTGGACACGACTTAGTGCACTGTCTCACCCCAGAGATCCTGCCACATATACCACAAAAACCAAACATCCCCCAATGACCTTGGCCCCACTGTTCCAATCACTCCCAGGTGGGAATTCAGGCACATGTCCACAGAGGTCACAGACAACATACATACGGTTCTGTTATGTCCCATATATTACCCTTTCATGTCCCAAGGAAGACATTTTCTCTTAGAGATTTTCATTTAGTGTATCTTTAAAAAATCTTGTGTTTTTAAAAAACTTTTAAAAAACTTGCCTCCATCTTTTTCTTGGGTAAGGACAACCCAGAAATGGCCCTTTTGTGTCTGTGATGTTGCCATTCACAGCTTTCTTGATAGGCCTAGTACAATCTTGAGAACAGGGTTGCTGTATGCTGAGTGTCAGACGGTAGCTCTTAGCTTTGCCTATCTTAGGTAGTTATGCTGTGCATTTTTTATTGGTGTACCATGTTTGATTTGTCCCTAATACCTTTGAAGTTTTTCTGAGAAATGAATAATGCAACATGAACTTATTAAAATACATTTTAAGCCTTTAAAAAAAAAAGTTATATGTAACCAAGAGACACTGTAGGGTGCTTACTACCTGTTCTTGAGCTTTTGGGGAGTTCTGTGATCTCAATTTTCCTTTACTGGCTTAGGGGTCATCTTTCTGTTCTGACAAAATAGACAAAAGCTTCCAAAATGGGTTGCTATTGTATTCTCTCCTGTTCTTTATCTTAATGTGCATATTCAGTTGCTCAGTAGTGTCCAAATCTTTGCAACCCTTTGGACTGTTGTCTGGGAGGCTGCTCTGTCCAAGGGATTTTCCCAGCCAGAATACTGGAGTGGGTTGCCATTTCCTCCTCCATTATCTTAATAGATCTGTTGTTTAAGAAAAAGTACCCTTTATTGTCATTTCAGTGGTTTGGGAAGAAGTAGGAGCTGGTTCTTGGGTTCAAAGCTACCATTTTAAAACAAGTTACATGATATATTTTTTTTAATGGAAAAAAGGCCAATGAAAAATGCATGGACAGCATAGACCAAAGTTACAGCATTATCTTTGAGTTGTAGACTTCTAGACGTTTTATATTTTTTATCCTCCCCATGTGTGTTATTTATGTATGTTTTATGCATTACATGTAAAATATAGGAAATAAAGAATATGACCCCTACTGTGTTGATTATTTTTTATCTTATGTTTGTTTCTGGGGAAGGGAAAATGTTCAGTACCTCTTCTCTAGAGATAAGCTATACCTACAGTCCATGGTCATCTAAGAAGCAGAGTATTAGTGATCCTCAGTTTAGGATTTTTAATTACTTTGAACATTGCAAAACTTGATTTTGAAGTACATGACTGTGTACTTCATATTTTCCCTGATTTCCCTGATACATATTTTCCCCCATTTAAAATATAGGAAAAAATTATATTGGCTTAAATTTTAATTTTAATCTTTGGTATGCATGTAGTGCTCACAGTTGAGAAATAATTGCATTATTTATTTGCTGTTTTTATATGAAATACTCCTGCATAAATGTTAAGTAACTAAATGGCTGTACAGATACACTGGCTGGCTGTGAATGGGCGGACAGAACTACTCCATGACCTTGTACAACACGTCAGTGATGTCGATGTTGAGGATGCGATGGGGCAGACAGCGCTGCATGTGGCCTGCCAGAATGGTCACAAGACGGTAAATTAAGCCTCAAGGACTTTAAGTTGCATGTGTTTTTTTTTTGTAAACTTTGAATCGATGAAAAACTTTTCACTGTGCATAATTGGAAACATAAAGCAAAATCTGAAAACATTTTCTGCATCATGTGCACTTCTAATTAGTATATTCTATGTGGATAAAAGGAACAGCAAATAGTGCTTTTAAATATGTTTAATGTAATTTGGATTTCAATTTTATTTTTGATTCATAAATTTATTAGCTATATGTTTTAAATTTTAAATATTAACAAATAATTTGTTTATAATGTTTATTCTATTGTCAGTTTTATCAAACAACTATTTTATTTTATTTTTTTTACCATTTTCATATTTTTACCATTAAGCCTCAAGTTTTGGAATTAGACCATGAAGAGAGTAAACTCCAACTTTGCTTAAATAGTTCAACTTGGGTTATCATATTTTTCTACTCCCGTGGCATATAAGTACTATATATAAGTACTAGAATCACAGCTGTTTTCTTTCTTACTTTTGATTTCTAAAATCATGCATTTGTTTTACGGCAGTACTTTACTGTTATCCCTATGTATAAACATTGGCTTTTAAAATTGCTAATAGTTTTCCTTCTCATTAGGAGACTGCTACCTTATTTAAAGATTGTTGGCTTAAGATTTTAGATTGACTTTCTGCCTTTTATAATTTCATATCCTGGTTACTTTCAGTTTTTTCCCACATTTAACATTATGGATAATAGAATATTATTTATTTGCTAACTAAAATGAAAAACCAACTGAAAACAAAAAAACACTGCCGCATCTACAAAGATAAAAAGTTTATGTTTATTATTTTGTACACATTCTGAGTCTAATGTTTTTGTTGGGAAAATTCTTAGTGGAATCTGGACTTCTGTCTTTGCAAACACTTTTTTCTTAACCTGGGTTCAGGCTGTTGGCTCCTACATACTTAGATGCTTTATGTATGACCTCAATTCACAAAATATTACACTTCTTTAAGGTAGTGAGCTCAAAGTTTACATTGTCATATGTTTAATAAGAGTTGGATAAAAGAGATATATGAATATTTTTTTCTTTCCTGGCATTTCTTCTGAACACCAGTGTTCATTATTATTCTTTTGTCTTTTATCATCTGAAAACTAATTCAGTGTTTTTAGGATTATTCCTTTTCATTACTTTTTACTTTCTGCAAGTCAGTATTACTAAATTTAAGAAGTATTCTGGGTGGGGGAAAAATCATCTAAAATCTTCTAATCTTGACAGACCCCAGTAAGCAACCGTTGCCTGTTAGAGTCCTGCTGGTAGCTCTTACTCAACAGAAAAGCACCTGCTTTAATATTAAACACTCTGCTGAAACAAATGAGTGGCATATCATTTACTAAGATTGCAAACTGTATCTGTTGCCCAGTAATTTGTGTAGTAAAAAACTAAATTCAGATTAGGAATTATCTACAAAAGCTAATTTTAGGTGCCTTGAGCCAGTGAAGAAGCAAAAATTACTCAGAAAACCTTGGTTCAAAACATGTGCATTACAGGGTGCATTGAAAATTTAGAATTGCCTACTGAAGTTATTGAAGAGTAGTTAGTATAATACACTCCATATGGTTTACAACCTAAAGCAGGTGTGGTGAAGTAAGAGAGAATTGCTCATAGTCAGATGGCCTTTGAAGAACTGTATTTTCAGATTTATAGGTGGCCTGACTTCATGGTGGTGATGGGTTTCACAGGGTGAGATTTTACAGATATAGTACAGGAGGACGAGTGTAAAAAGCCACGTTGACTTGTGGTTGATTGTATTAGTGAGTAAGGTTCCTTTATATTTGGTCCATTATAGTTACCTGTGAGGATCATACACAAAGGTAATGCTTAGCACTATTTTCCAATTCATTGTATATATTTTTAGTCCTTCGATTAGGGCAAGAAGGAATCTTGAAAAATTAGTCCATTTCCTAGCCTCCAGACGGCATTCCACCTCTAAAAATCTGTGTTGATAGTTACGTTAATTGTCATAATGTATTTCTGGGACCTGTTCAAATCTTAGTGGATGAGCTTATTCTTTTATCTTAAGTTGAATTTGATTTAAGGGCTCTGAGATGTAAGTTACTACAGGGTGTAGGGATTATTGATTTTGCTTTTAACTGTATATCTTTCCATAAGTTGAACAAAGTCTAAAATGCTTTGTCAGGTATCAGCAAATGAAAATGGCCTTTGTGTTGTCTCCAAGTAGTTAACTTTTGCGTAAACTCATTAAAAGGTCTTCAAAACTTATGTCCATGTAGACATATACCAGTCCACATAGGTTTTAAGATTCTATTTTTAAGTTTAGAATCAATACTATATATTGATTATATATTTTATGGGGCTTCCCAGGAGGCTCAGTGGTAGAGAATGCACCTGCCAGTGCAGGAGACACAGGAGATGTGGGTTGGATCCCTGGGTTTGTAAGATCCCCTGGAGTAGCAAATGGCAACCCACTCCAGTATTCCTGCCTGGAAAATTCCATGGACAGAGGAGCCTGGTGGACTGCAGTGCATGAGTCGCAAAGAGTCGGACAGGACTGAGTATGTACACACATTTTATAGAATAAAATGTAAAACTTTAGAGAGGGAAAGAAGCTCCATTAAAAATATTTTTAAAAGCATATCAGCTCTTTTCAAATTAAAGAGGATGATATGATAAAGAAATGCTCTGAAATTTACCTTTTAATCTCATTTTAGGGAAAATCTCAAGAATGCATGAAAAGATTTTGAACTGGCTAAGAGCTCTAAAGCTTTGTAGAATTTATAATTGAATACTTTATTCTTGCTTTGATGACACATAAATTGTAGATTTACATTACTTTTTTTACAGATAAAAGATTTGGAAGAAAGATTGATTTTGTCATAATTAAGAAATCAAGTAATTTTTGACATGATTTCATATAGATACATGTGTTTTGTTAGAGGTAAATCAAGATAAGGATGTTTTCATCCTCTTGCTGGAAGGAAGTGGTTTGGTCAGTTGAAGACTACAGTATGATCATTTTTGTCCTTGTGACAATAGCATTATGATTTTAAACTACTTCAGTTCTGACTCTTGCGACCCCCTGGACTGTGCCAGGCTTCCCAGTTCTTCACTATCTCCTGGAGTTTGCTCAAATTCATGTCCATTGAATCAGTGATGCCATCTAACCATCTCATCCTCTGCTACCCTCTTTTCCTTTTGCCTTCAGTCTTACCCAGCATCAGGATCTTTTCCAATGAGTTGGCTTTTCTCATCAGGTGATCAAAGTATTGGAATATCAGCTCCAGCATCAATCCTTCCAGTGAATGTTCGGGATTGATTTCCTTTAGGACTGACTGATTTCATCTCCTTGCATTCCAAGGGACTCTCAATATTCTCCAGCACTGCAATTCAAAAGCATCAAGTCTTGGGCACTCAGCCTTCTTTATGGTCCAGCTCTCACATCCATACATGACCACTGGAAAAACCATAGCTTTGACTATATGGACCTTTGTTGTCAAAGTGACATCTCTGCTTTTTAATATGCTGTCTAGGTTTGTCATGGTTTTTCTTCCAGGGAGCAAGTGTCTTAATTTCATGGCTGCAGTCAACATCTGCAGTGATTTTGGAGCCCAAGAAAAGAAAATCTATCATTGCTTCCACTTTTCCCCCTTCTGTTTGCCATGAAGTGATGGGACCAGATGCCATGATCTTAGTTTTCTGAATGTTGAGTTTAAGCCAGCTTTTTTGCTCTCCTCTTTCACCCTCATCAAAAAGCTCTTTAGTTCCTCTTTACTTTCTGCCATTAGAATGGTATCATCTGCATATCTGAGATTGTTCATATTTTTCCCTGCAATCTTGATTCCAGCCTGTGATTCATTCAGCTCAACATATCTAATGATGTACTCTGCATAGATGTTAAATAAGCAAGGTGATAGTATACAGCCTTGTCTTACGCCTTTCTCAATTTTGAACCAGTCTGTTGTTCCATGTCTGGTTCTGTTGCTTCTTTACCCGCATACAGGTTTCTCAGGAGACAGGTAGGGTGGTTTGATAGTCCCATCTTTTTAAGAATTTTCCACAGTGTGATCCACAATGTCAAAGGCTTTAGCGTAGTCAATGAAGCAGAAATAGATGTTTTTCTGGAATTACCTTGCTTTCTCTGTGATCCAACAGATGTTGGCAATTTGATCTCTGGTTCCTCTACCTTTTCTAAATCCAGCCTGTACATCTGGAAGTTCTCAGTTCATATACTGCTGAAGCCTAGCTTGAAAGATTTTGAACATTACCTTACTAGCATGTGAAACAAATGCAATTGTACAGTAGTTTGAACATTCTTTGGCATTGCAATGAAAACTGACATTTTCCAGTCCTGTGACCACTGCTGAGTTTTCCAAATTTGCTGACACACTGAGTACAGCACTTTAACAGCATCATCTTTTAGGATTTGAAATAGCTTATCTAGAATTCCATCACCTCCACTAGCTTTGTTTATAATAATGCTTCCTAAGGCCCACTTGTCTTTACACTCCAGGATGTCTGCCTCTAGATGAGTGACCACAGCATTGTGGTTACCCAGATCATTAAGACCTTTTTTGTACGGTTCTTCTGTGTATTCTTGCCACCTCTTCATCTCTCCTGCCTCTGTTAGGTCCTTACTGTTTCTGTCCTTTATCCTGCCCATTCTTCATTCTTGCATGAAATGTTCCCTTTCCCCAATTTTCTTGAAGAGATCTCAAGTCTTATCCATTCTATTGTTTTCCTCTATTTCTCAGCATTGTTCATTTAAGAAGGCCTTCTTACCTCTCCTTGCTATACTCTGGAACTCTGCATTCAGTTTGGTATACCTTTCCCTTTCTTCCTAGCTTTTCACTTCTCTTCTTTCCTCAGCTATTGGTAAAGCCTCCTCAGACAATCATTTTGCCTTAAATTTCTTTTTCTTTGGGATGATTTTGATTACTGCCTCCTATACATTGTTCCAGTCTTCTGTCCATAGTTCTTCAGGCACTCTGTCTACCGGATGTAATCCCTTGAATCTATTTGTCATCTCCACTGTATAGTCATAAGGGAGATGATTATACCTGAATGGCCTAGTGGTTTTCCCTACTTTCTTCAATTTAAGCCTGAATTTTGCAATAAGGAGCTGATGATCTGAGCCACAGTCAGCTCCAGATCTTGTTTTTACTGAGTTTATAGAGCTTCTCCATCTTTGGCTGCAAAGAATATAGTCAGTCTGATTTTAATACTGACCATTTGGTGATGTCCATGTACAGAGTTGTCTCTTGTGTTGTTGGAAAAGGGTGGTTCCTGTGACCAGTGTATTCTCTTGACCAAACTCTCTTAATATTTGCCCTGCTTCATTTTGTACTCTAAGACTAAACTTGCCAGGTATCTCTTGACTTCCTACCTTTGCATTCCAATCCCCTCTGATGAAAAGCACATCTTTTTGTGGTGTTAGTTCTAGAAGGTCTTGTAGATTTTAATAGAACCAGTCGATTTCAACTTCTTTGGCATCAGTGGTTGAGGCATAGACTTGAATTACTGTGATGTTGAATTGTTTGCCTTAGAAATGAACGGAGACCATTCTGTCATTTTTTAGATTGCACCCAAGTACTGTATTTTGGACTCTCTTGTTGACTATAAGGGCTGCTCCATTTCTTCTAAGGGATTCTTGCCCACAGTAGTAGATATAATGGTCATCTGAATTAAATTTGTCCATTCCTGTCCATTTTAGTTCACTGATTCCTAAGATGTAGATGTCCACTCTTGTCATCTCCTGCTTGACCACATCTAATTTATTCAGTTGCTAATTCATGTCTGACTCTTTGCAACCCCATGAACTGCAGCATGCCAGGCTTCCCTGTTCTTCACTATCTCCCTGAGTTTGCTCAAACTGATGTTCATTGAGTCAGTGATGTCTTCAACCATCTCGTCCTCTGGTGTCCCCTTCTCCTTCTGCCATCAATCTTTCCCAGCATCAGGGTCTTTTCCAATGTGTCAGCTCTCTGCCTTGATTCATAAACCTATCATTCTGTGTTCCTATGCAATAGTCTTCTTTACAGTATGAGACTTCACTGTCAACACATCTACAACTGAGCATCATTTCCACCTTGGCCCAACTACTTCTTTCTTTCTGGAGCTATTAGTAATTGCCGTGTACTTTTCCCTAGTAGCATATTAGACACCTCTTGACCTGGGTAACTCATCTTCTGGTGTCATCTCTTTTTGCCTTTTCATACTGTTCATGTGGTTCTTGAGGCTAGAATACTGGAATGGTTTGCCATTCCCTGCTCCAGTGGACCACATTTTGTTAGAACTCTTCACTATGACCCGTCTGTTTGGTGGCTCTGCATGGCATAGTTCTTCACTTTATTAAGTTACACCAGCCCCTTCATCAAGACAGGCTGTGATCCATGAAGGGGAGCTATACAATACCAGAATTATTGTATTGTCTGTGGATATTGATTTCAAATAGAAAATTGTTTGAGAATTTGATTATTCATCTGGCTTACTATATAGTCTGGCAACTTTTTTCTTCGTCTATCCTTATCTATCTCCTAAGGTATATTCTGTCTACTGATTACATAATTAAAGAAAGTGTTGTGAGCACTTTGGAAGACACTTAAGAGTAATGATACTATTGGTACTATTATTGCCATTATTAATATTGATGATATGAATCTGTAAAAACAGTACAAGGATCACTACCTGAACTCTTTAATTCATTTACTCTTGTGCAGTAAGCTAGGCCCAGTGTGTTGTTTGATTTTTAATCTCATTTTTAGAAGTATAGTAAAAAAAACTTATATTGTTGTGAAGGTGTAGTTGCTGAATCGTGTCTGACTCTGTGACCCCATGGACTGTAGCCCGCCAGGCTCCTCTGTCCATGGGCAAGATATATGTATAATTGACTCCAATTTTTTTGACAATGAGTTGAACTTACTTTTTGATAACTTTTTTCATTGTCTTTAGGTCTTTAAGATTTATTGACGCGTTTAATTGCCACAAATGGTTGATTACTGTTTTCCTGGAATAACTTGGATTTAGAAACTCTGGAGAACTGTCAGTTGGTTCAGTCTCAATTTTATGTAAGTCAGAGTATATAGCAGTATTAGTTTTTGGACTAATTTCAGTTCACTTAAAAAAGAAATTTTATTTTTATCAGAATAAACTTTTTAGTGCTAAATTTATACAGTGATATGAAGGTTCACAAGCAATATGAAATGATAGTTGAACTATACTTAGAGTAGATGATCTTTGATAGAACTGACTGCATTTTATTCCCTTAAAACTGTAGGCTTGTTAAGGAACAGTTCACTTATGTTCAGTCAGCTCTCTTGAAATTTTTAGCCAGCTTCCAAGCTTTTCATCCAGAGAATTATAGGACAGCCATGCAAACTTAATTGAAAGCTTTTGCAAAAACATTAACTTAATTCAGCCTTGAGGCACAATGGTAGATGTACTTAACATTTCAGAGTGTGTTTTTAGGTTCAGAGTAATTTTATTTATTCTGATGTTAGAATTTTCCTTTCATCACTTCTGAGAAATGTGAGCATATAAAAGAAAGTTCTGTTACTGTGGTTTTTTTCTAACACAACTGGATAATATTGATTTTTGCTTGATATTACATATGGATTCAGTCTCAATAGGCTTAGGTGGACAGGTTTCTAGAGAAGACCTGTGTAAACCAGTCACAGATTAGTGAGTTGGCCGTTTCATTTAGTATATAAGTTGTTTGTGCTTTGCTGTCCTGTCATCAGAATTACTTTTAATAAGAGGTGAAAGATGCTTTTTTTGTTTTTTGATTATCATTTCTTTAGTAATGATAATACAGCAACTCAGATTTTTACTTATGGTTTAATATTGAATAACTGTTCCTTTTTACTTTGATCATTGTTGTTCAGACAGTTGACATTGATAAAGTAGAGCTGCCTTGGATTTCTTGCTTTGTAATTTATCAGCTTATTGGGCACAGGTGGTCTTGGTTAGTCGCTGCCTTCAATTAAATGACTTTTGAGATTGACCCAAACATTAGGTTTGCACATTAGTTTTCCACTCAGGATGTTGTTTTATCACTTGAAAGGTCATGAAGTCTGTTGAAAGTGTAGTTTCTTTTTATGGATTTCTTGAAGGCCATATGCAAATCCCCTTTCAATGCTTTTCTTTCAGGATTCCTTCCCAGCAGTTTCTTACTCTGTAAGGAGGAAGACTCCCATTGTAGATTACCTAGGAATAGGAGAATAGTGTGATGTTGTTGTTGTTTTAAAGGGAAGAGGGCCGGACAGGGAATTTGAAGTTCTGAATTATTAAAAAGCATGTTTTCCTGACTTATATTAGATACATAAAATAATTTCAGTTCAGTGTAGTTCTTAAAATTGTTATGTTAACTTGAAAGATATAGGTAATCAGCTATCAGTCACATATTTATGTTACTATACCTTTACATGTTTACCTTTACTAAATTGTAAGCTGCTAAACTTAATTTTTGCAAGTAAGTGAGAAGCCATGAAATTTTGAAAACAGGACTTATGACAATTGTAAATTACAATGATTTTTTTTTTTTTGGACTTCACGGCTTATAGTCTTTTAAACACATGCAGTGCAGTTTTCACAGAAGTATTTGTATGTAGGGGCTTAGGGGTGAGAAATTTGCTAAAACAAATTGAATCCAGATCTGCCATAGAGAATCCTATCAGTTTTTCTGATAGCACTAAATCATGGTCTAGCACACTACATATTTTATTTCTTATATCCCTTTGTTTTCCTTTTCCATGAGAATGTAAACTTTATGAAGGCAGGTGTTCGTCCATTTTTGTTCAGTGCTGGGACTCTTGCATCTAAAGTGGTCCCCCCCTACTAGCACATACAAACTTTGAAATTTTTGATATAAGGGAGAATGGACTATTCAAATGCAAAATCTTTCCAACCAGTATTCTTCTGCCATTTTCTTTCCATTTCTGAATGTTTGTATTTTTTTTTCTTTTGTAACTTTAAGAGAAGTGTATGTTGATAGTGCTCATTCTTATAAAGGATTGTATCTGATTTGTGTGTCTGTTACTGAAAACTTCTTGGGGATTTTAGTAGCTGAATCCAGAATTCTCTTCAATTATGTTTTGCCTTGTGCTTCTATATAATTTAAAATCCTTAGGTAGTATTGTTTGTTCAAGACCTTTTATATTTTTAATTTAATAAATACTCAAGAGTTTCCTCCAACTGAATTTTCCTTGTTTCAGAGTTATTATACATATAGGTAGTTTAACATAGACTGGAAATTTTAAAACAACCAAACTTTTAAGTTATGTGACTTTCTTGCTCCTTTTATTATGTAATTTAATCAATAATTGAACTCTGCAGTATCCTTTCTCCTGTTACAGAGCTTTTACAAAAAGAAATCTGCGAACTTTTTTTTTTAAATCACGAACATTGATGACTTTTCACTCATTTCAGTGCTGCAAGGCAATTTTTTTTCCTTTACCTTCAAATCCCTTTATGTATTTTTTATTCTTTCTTTGAGGGAAGTGGGTTTTTCTCCTTGTTTGTCTTCAGGCAACATTTCATCTGCATGGGATCTATTGAAGCTTTTAGAAAATATTTGTTTCTTTTAATGGTTGTGTATTTTGAGGCTCTTAATTGGGATAATTTTGTTAGAAAAGCAGAAAGATTTATGAATATAAAAGAAAATGCTGGATGAGCTTTTTCTTCTTTCTTAATCAAGTGTTTTCCTAAGAATAGAATTTTTAATGTATTTGTAGAATATTTACTATGTACAAGGATATGATAGAAACGTATTACAGTTCATCTTGTGCATCTTACTTTCTTGCTATGATTTGCCTGAAGTTTTACTACTTTGTAGAGGACTATGTTAGTTTAATGGCTAGTTTATTTTACTGTGAACTCTGCAGTATAAATTTTAAAAATGCAGAAATAATGTGAAAACTATGTGGATTTAGAAATGGCATTATTTAAAAGCTAAACACAAATAACTTATGTTGGTCCTTGAGCTTGACTCTTAAGTAGGTATTTATAGGGAACTATTAGATCATCTACAATTAATGTAATTTAAGAAGATATTCCAGATTAACCATAATTCTATTTACTATTCTGAATTTAGAAAAATTAGAATTTCTGTTTTTTTGGTAAATTGTCTGATGGTTATGACCATGGACTTAGGTTTTAATCCCTGCTCCCCTGTTTATTTGTGTATTGGGGTGCATATTACTTGACCCCTTTGAGACTGAGTTTCCTACTTGTAAAACTGGAGAGAAGAATATCAACTTCCCCATAGGATGCAATAAATGAAATGATAAATGCTTATTAGCGCAGTGTCCAAGCACATGCTAAGGTTATTTGTATTATTATATCATTATATACTTTTAGTTGTTATATAATTTTTATGAATGCATAATATGTTTTGTTAATTACTTAATTCAACTCCTCTCTGGTTGCTGTATCTCAATTGAATATTAATATGTGTTTTTGATGTAATTGACTTCATCTCTTCTGTGCCTTTTGAGAGATGGCTTATTGTCTATGTACTTTCTGTAACAGTCAGTGAACATTATTGCTGCTATCCGTCTCACTTCAGATTTGGATCACACAAACACAGCTTCTAGGTCAGAGGTCAAAAAGGCAATAACCATGATCAAAAGGTTCAAGTGGGCCTTGCCTTATAAAATAATAACCTAAGTGCTTATTTTCTTATATTTGGGAGTTGTTCTTGACCACTCCTCCTGAGTTTCACAATTGTATAGCTGATAATAAAGTTTAATATAATAATGTTGCTATTATGTAGATTTTTGAATTCCTCCTGAAATAGAAGTAAATTCAAATAGCAATAATATATGAATAACTTATCTCTTAAAATATTTTTTATCAAAATCTTTGTAATACAAAATTATACTCCCTTAAATACCCTTCTTTCTCAATTCATGATCATTAGGCAACAATTTTCGATTCTTTTAGCTTCTCTTCTTGTATCTATTTCCATATAATATTCTTCTATTGTTCTTTCTTAATTTATGACTTTTAGATATCACTGAATCATTTCTTGTCATAGTGAGTGAGGATTTAACTAATTTAAATCCTCTTCCCATGCAGTATCTTCCCATTTCTAAAATTAATTATATCACATTTTTGTGAGACAGTATTCAGTTCAGTCGCTCAGTTGTGTCTGACTCTTTGCGACCCCGTGAACTGCAGCACACCAGGCCTCCCTGTCCATCACCAACTCCTGGAGTCCACCCAAACCCATGTCCATTAAGTCGGTGATGCCATCCGACCATCTCATCCTCTGTCATCCCCATCTTTCCCAGCATCAGAGTCTTTTCAAATGAGTCAGCTCTTCGCATCAGGTGGCCAAAGTATTGGAGTTTCAGCTGCAACATCAGTCCTTCCAATGAACACCCAGGGCTGATCTCCTTTGTTGTATATAGTTCAGTAAATATTGTTTACTGCTGAGTCAAGTAGTATAATACAATAACATTTTCTCTAGGATAACTGTTAACTTTGCTCATTTTTGTTTTTGTTTTTGGTGTGTGAATCAGTTGTTGTTTAGTCACTAAGTCATGTCCAACTCTTTGCTACCCTGTGGACTGCAGCATGCCAGGCTTCTTTGTCTTTCACCATCTCCTGGAGTTTGCTCAAACTCGTGTCCGTTGAGTCGGTGATACCATCTAACCATCTCATCCTATGTTGCCCCCTTCTCCTCCTGCTTTCAATCTTTCTCAGCATCAGTGTTTTCCAGTGAGTTGGCTCTTTGCATCAGGTGGTCAAAGTATTGGAGCTTTAGCATTAGTCCTCCCAATGAATATTCAGGATTGACTTCCTTTAGAATTGACTGATTTGATCTTACTGTCCAGGGGACTCTTCTCCAGCACCACAGTTCAAAAGCATTGATTCTTCAGTGCTCAGCCTTCTGTATGGTTCAGTTCTAGCATCTCTGTGTGACTACTGGAAAATCCATTGCTTGGACTATATGGACCTTTGTTGGCAAAGTGATGTCTCTGCTATTTAATACACTGTCTAGGTTTGTTATAGCTCTTCTTCCAAGGAGCAAACGTCTTTTAATTTTGTGGCTGTGGTCACTGTTTGCAGTGGTTTTGGAGCCCAAGAAAATAGTCTGCCATTGTTTCTACTTTTTCCCCATCTATTTGACATGAAGTGATGGGAACAGATGTCATGATCTTAGTTTTCTGAATGTTGAGTTTTAAGCCAGTGTTTTTATCTTTAATTCCTCTTCCCTTTCTTCCATTAGAGTGGTATCAATGCATATATGAGGTTGTTAATATTTTCCCCTGCAATTTTGATTCTAGCCTGTGATTCATCAAGCCCAGCATTTCACATGATGTACTGTGCATATACATTAAATAAGCAAAGTGGCAATGTACAGCCTTGATGTACTCCTTTCCCAGTTTTGAGCCAGTCCATTGTTCTATGTCCGGTTCTAACTGTTGCTTCTTGACCTGCACACAGGTTTCTCAGGAGACAGGTAAGGTGGCCTGGTTATTCCTGTCTCTTTAATAATTTTCCACAGTTCATTGTGATCCACACAGTCAAAGGCTTTAGAGTAGTCAGTGAAGCAATTCAGTTCAGTTCAGTTGCTCAGTCGTGTCCGACTCTTTGCGACCCCATGAATTGTAGCACGCCGGGCCTCCGTGTCCATCACCAACACCCGGAGTTCACTCAAACTCACGTCCATCGAGTCAGTGATGCCATCAGCCATCTCATCCTCTGTCGTCCCCTTCTCCTCCTGCTCCCAATCCCTCCCAGCATCAGTCTTTTCCAGTGAGTCTATTCTTCGCATGAGGTGGCCAAAGTACTGGAGTTTCAGCTTTAGTATCATTCCTTCCAAAGAAATCCCAGGGCTGATCTCCTTTAGAATGGACTGGTTGGATCTCCTTGCAGTCCAAGGGACTCTCAAGAGTCTTCTCCAACACCACAGTTCAAAAGCATCAATTCTTCGGCGCTCAGCTTTCTTCACAGTCCAGCTCTCACATCCATACATGACCACAGGAAAAACCATAGCCTTGACTAGACAGACCTTTATTGGCAAAGTAATGTCTCTGCTTTTTAATATGCTGTCTAGGTTGGTCATAACTTTTCTTCCAAGGAGTAAGTGTCTTCTAATTTCATGGCTCCAGTCACCATCTGCAGTGATTTTGCAGCCCAACAATAAAATCTGACACTGTTTCAACTGTTTCCCCATCTATTTCCCATGAAGTGATGGGACCGGATGCCATGATCTTCATTTTCTGAATGTTGAGCTTTAAGCCAACTCTTTCACTTTCCTCAAGAAGCTTTTTAGTTCCTCTTCACTTTCTGCCATAAGGGTGGTGTCATCTGCATATCTGAGGTGATTGATATTTCTCCCGGCAGTCTTGATTCCAGCTTGTGCTTCTTCCAGCCCAGCATTTCTCATGATGTACTCTGCGTAGAAGTTAAATAAGTGACAATACACAGCCTTGACATACTCCTTTTCCTATTTGGAACCAGTCTGTTGTTCCATGTCCAGTTCTAACTGTTGCTTCCTGACCTGCATATAGGTTTCTCAAGAGGCAGGTCAGGTGGTCTGGTATTTCCATCTCTTTCAGAATTTTCCACAGTTTATTGTGATCCACACAGTCAAAGGCTTTGGCATAGTCAATAAAGCAGAGATAGATATTTTTCTGGAACTCTCTTGCTTTCTCCATGATCCAGCAGATGTTGGCAATTTGATCTCTGGTTCCTCTGCCTTTTCTTTTTTTTTTTTTTTGCTTTTTAAATTTTATTTTATTTTTAAACTTTACATAATTGTATTAGTTTTGCCAAATATCAAAATGAATCTGCCACAGGTATACATGTGTTCCCCATCCTGAACCCTCCTCCCTCCTCCCTCCCCATACCATCCCTCTGGGTCATCCCAGTGCACTAGCCCCAAGCATCCAGTACCGTGCATCGAACCTGGACTGGCAACTCGTTTCTTACATGATATTTTACATGTTTCAGTGTCATTCTCCCAAATCTTCCCACCCTCTCCCTCTCCCACAGAGTCCATAAGACTGTTCTATACATCAGTGTCTCTTTTGCTGTCTCATACACCGGGTTATTGTTACCATCTTTCTAAATTCCATATATATGCGTTGCCTTTTCTAAAACCAGCTTGAACATCTGGAAGTTCACGGTTCACGTATTGCTGAAGCTTGGCTTGGAGAATTTTGAGCATTACTTTAGTAGCGTGTGAGATGAGTGCAATTGTGCGGTGGGTTGAGCATTTTTGGCATTGCCTTTCTTTGGGATTGTAATGCAAACTGACCTTTTCCAGTCCTGTGGCCACTGCTGAGTTTTCCAAATTTGCTGGCATATTGAGTGCAGCACTTTCACAACATCATCTTTCAGATGTTTTTTTGGAATTTTCCTTGCTTTTTCTATGATCCAATAGATGTAAATCAGTAATTCTTCCTATATGCTCCCACAAAATCTTTCTCATGGTTTCTTCGAAGACAATATCATTAGATAATGTCCATTGTTTTTCTCTAAACCTGAGTATTTCTTAATCTCATCTATGTTTGATATTCTTGATTCCGCATCTTCTATTCTGCTATATTGTATTCCCTTGTTTTGGAGGAGAGTATCCTTCAGTAGCTTCTTGAGAACAGATGTGTTGAAGTTAAATTTTTTGATATCTTACATAGCTAAGCATGTTTTTTATTTAAAAGCTTATATTTGAATGATAGCGTGGCTGGCTGTGGAATTTTACATTGAAAGTCATTCACTTAACACTTTTGGGAGTGTTTCATCGTTTACGTTTCCATGTTGCTCTTGAAAAGTTTAATGGCAATCTGAATTCTTTTTATCTCTGGAATCTTATTATCCCCAGTATTATTAAATTTTACTTTGATATGCCTTGTTGTAGGTGTTTTAATGTATTAAGCTGTGCACTGGTGAGTCTTTTCAATCTAGTAACTTATGTTCTTCCGTTCTTGGAGATTTTTTTGGTATTATTTCTTAATTACTTCCTTTTTGGTCTCTTGTCTCCTTTATTTCCCTTCTTCTCAGTTTCTATAACATGCCTCCTTGGATTGATTGGCTAGTTTTCTTAATATGTTTTTTTACTAGTTTTCCTGTTTTCTTTGTCTTTTTGATTCTTGTAGAATTTTTCAACACTGTATTTCTAAACTTCTATTGAATTTTTGAGCTTCTCAGGTGGTGCTAGTGGTACAGAACCCACATGCCACTGCAGGAGACACAGGAGACCCAAGTTCTGTCTCTGGCTTGGGAAGATCCCCTGGAGAAGGAAATGGCAACCCACTTCAGTATTCGTGCCTAGAGAACCCCATGGACAGAGAAGCCTGGTGGGCTATTTATAGTGAGTGCGTGGGGTCTCAGAGTCAGACAGGACTGAAGTGGCTTCGCATGCATATATACATTGAATTTTTACTCTTCCATCAAATTTTTAACGTCTTATTCTCTGAATATTTTCCCCCCAGAATCTTGTTTATGTCCCATGGATAGTATCTAGTCTGTCTTAAGAGTATTAGTTACTTTTAAAATTTTTTTTGCTATTATCTTTGGTTCCCTTTATTTCTTTATTTTTCTTCCTTTTTCTGTTTGTTTTTCAGGTTAGAGGCCTGCTTCAGTTCTGTCTTAAATGTTATCTGTCCATTCATGTTTATTTATCCTAAGACATGTGATAACGTGTACCCTAGTACACCTCAGATGATTGCAGAAGTGGAGCTTAGGGGACAAGATTGTATGTGAATGACTATCAGAGAAACTGAGTTGGCATTGGCTCCTGTGAACAGTAAAGGACTTCTTAGCTTTTTAGTATTTTGTATTTTAATTATTATGCTCTTTGAATTTTGAGAAGGTTAGAGCTCTGCTATCTACTATTTATTTTCAGAGGCAAAAAATTCAGATATCTAGAGCAGCACTGTCCAGTTTACTAGCCGTATGTGGCTATTTAAACTTAATTATAATAAAATAAAATTTAAAATTCCATTCCTCAGTTGTACTGGCCACATTTCAAGTCTTTGGTACCTACTTCATGTGTCAGTGATTTTCTGGAACCTTCCCAGATTAACACAATTTACATTACATTGATAATTCCACAAATACTGTGCAGTGCCCGAGGCTTGGAGCTTACCAAAAAGTGTAATTTATTCAACCACCATAATTGTCATGTTGCTACTCTTCTTTAAAGCTTCGGGTTGTGGTAAGAACTTTCCTTATTAAATGGATTAAAATTGTCGTAATTGTCTTTGTTTGACTTCTCTGGCTTTAGTTTTGTTTCTTTTCTTCCCAGACAGTGCAGTGCTTGCTGGACAGTGGTGCTGATATTAACAGACCAAATGTATCAGGAGCCACTCCACTGTACTTTGCTTGCAGGTATGATATTTTATATTGCTTGATGCTCTCATTAAAGAAAGTTGCATCTGCTGTATTTCCAAACACAAACATACTTTTATATTTTCTAAAACTCTTTGTTTTCCCGGAAATACTGTGCTCCCTTTTAAGATGACATATATAGCATTATGTTTCTTTTATGTAACTGCATGATGAAAAGTGTTTTATACTGCCAGTGTTTTCATATGTTGTAAGTGGAAGCTTTTGATTTACTTGATTGCTTAAATTTTAGGCTAATTACTTGGTAAGTAATAAGAAAGGTATATCAATAATCCAGTAATTTCCATCATTCTTTTTCAAGTACCAACTTAGTTTCAATAGGATAAGCTATTAAAGTATGTCTTAGTTCAGAGCCGTGTCTTTGCTTTCTCTGGATTTGTAACTTAAAAAAAAATTCTTTAATCATTCTTATTAAATATTAAGTTATGCATTAAGTTGTTTTTACACTTTTGTCTTAGTTCATTTTCTTTAAGCATACTTTTTATTCATTGATTCATTCATGTAATAAGCAAACATTTATTTAGCACTCACTGTGTGCCATGTAGTATTAGAGGCATTAGTGATACAGTAATAAATAAAGCCCAGTCCTTAAGGAGCTGACAGTGTAATAATTATACACATACCTCCCCCCCAACCCCATACAATATGTTCAATTAGTTGCAGTTAGGAGCAGTTCACAGTACACTTGATTTTTCTTTTTGGTTTAGATTATAAGAATTGTAGTATTTATTTAGGCTCCCTATTTTAGCTATAATGCTCTCCAGAAAGCTCTTTTCTTTTTCATGTCATTTTACCGGAGGTTTAAAAATTTTTTTGTTGCTCTATGTTGCTTGCAGGATCTTATTTCCTTGACCAGGGATTGAACCTGAGACCTGGCGGTAAAAGAGCTGAGTCCTAACCACTGGACCCCCCAGGAATTCCCTGGAGATTTGTTTTAGCTGAAACATCTGCTTTTCTCCTTGTTTAACTTCTCTTATAGGGTCTCTAATGTTGCTTTGATCTGACTAATTCAAATCATTAAGCCTTCAATTAGAACACAAAGACTTCTGAATCTCTAGACCTCTAGATCTTCCCTGAATCCAGGTTTTTTCTCATGTTATACTTAAAATTCGATTGCTTGGCTAGAACACCCGTTCCTTTTTTGTGTCCTGAATTTATGAATAGTATAATTGATTTCCTGAAATCATATCCTATCTTGAGGGCTTATCTCTAGATCAGACCTTTCTTTGAAACTTCAGATTTGAATGTCCAGTTCTTGATTTACATCATTCCTTGGAAGTCTCAGAGAATCTCAACTGTTGACATATCCAAAATATTGCTTCTGATTTCCTTTTCAAGCCTTTTCTCCAGTTTTTCTCATCTCAGTCATTGGAACCCGTATCTTCTCAGTTGTGTAAGCCAGAAACTAGTCATTATTTTTTATTTCTCTTTATCTCTCTCTTTGACCCTCAACTTGGAGTATATTAGTAAGTAATTTCCACTTTGAGAATACATTCTGAATCTCATCACTTCTCTCTACCTTGCTAAACCACTTTAGTTAAAGTTGTAACCTCTTGTTTAGAATACTGCAATAGCCTGTTAACTGGTCTTCCTGATTCCTCTGTTGTTTCCCTACCTTCTGTTCTTTCCTCAGAAGCCATGGTGACCTTCTAAAAAATGATTTGGCTGTTATCTCTTTGTTTAAACCTTGTATTTAAACTTTTCAGTGCCTCTTTATTGAATTTCCATTAAAATCCAAACCCTGCCTTCTTTCCTGGAGGAGAAATTGGCAACCCACTCTAGTACTCTTGCCTGAAAAATCCCATGAATGGAGGAGCCTGGCAGGGTACATTTCATGGGGTCACAAAGAGTTGGACATGACTGAGCAACTGAGCATGCATGTATGCCTTCTTTCACAAGACCTGCGTGGTCTGACCCTGCTTAGCTCACTGTGGTTCAGCCACATTGGTTCTCTTTGAGTCCTCAAATGCAGTGGATTCTTTCCAGCAGGCTTTTTCTACATGCTTTTTGTTTTGCCTGAAATGTTCTTCCATAGACTTTCTATATGGCTGACTCCGTGTGCTTCATTGTTAATTTTTAGGAAGGAATTCCTGACCAATCTAAGTAGGCCTCTCTGCATATTTCCTATTACAGCATCATGATCATTTCCTTCATAGCACTTTGTATTTTATAGTGTTTATTTACTGGTTTATAATGTGTCTCCCCTGTTGGACTGAAAGCCCAATGAAAGAAAGAAAAATATTCATCACTTTATATTCCTTGTGTGGTACAGTGCTTTGTGTTTAGATGCTTTGGAAAGGTTTTTGAATGAGTGAATCACTGTAATTACGTTTTTGAAAACTATCTTATGTAAAACAATGCCATGTGTACTGGTAAAACATAGGTATATTAGTGTTGTACTTAACTGTCATATTCGTATAGTTAGTCTGAGCATAGGGATGTGTAAAAGAACTTTTTAGATGTGCTTTCTGCTAGTATTATATACCCGTCATTAAGTTTTAACTAGGCAAACATATCTCATTGAACAAAGATGGTTAAGCAAATGCAATTAAAATTGAAACTAGAAAATAAATTCTTTTTGTAGCAGGATGATAAATATGGAACATGGAAGATGATTCATTTTGTAGGCGGACTTCTAATTGTATTCATGATATCTAAAGGTATACATTAAAAATTATAAATTATTCCCAATGTATTGTTTCTCATAAAAGGGAAAGGAAAGTGAGAAATAGAACAAGTTGATCTTGTAGACAAGTTACAGGGCTCTAAGATAAAAAAGCTGAACTTAATGTAAGTTTTTATTGTTGAGAGATGTTAGTAGGTATATCACAACGTGTCTCATTCAAGGATCAGCTGAAACAGGTGTTTTTTTTAATTAAATTGAGAAGGTATTGAACTGTATAGGACGTGGGGTTCAAATCACAGCCCCCAAACTGTGTAACTTCTTGACCTCTGAAGCTTTGTTTCCTTGTGAAATGGCAATACTGATACATACCTTGTGGAACCATAGTGCTAATTAAATGAGATGGCTTATTTAAAGCATCCTGCAGAGGATTTTACACTTAGTAGTTGGTAGATGCTCATTAACCCCTAGCACGCTTTTCCACACTTAGTGAGCACAGAGTTGTTTTGTCCTCATTCAGTTTCATTGCTCTGCAGGTTTTTCTAACAAATTTGACTCTTATCCCATAGTACAGGCAAGCCTTTTCTTTCTTCCTTTGTATTCTATTCTAATTCTGAACACTATTTAATAAAATAATACTACTGTGAGTGAGTCATTTCAGATTGCTTTTGAACTAAAACTATGACAGGAAGTATCTCCTGGCTGCTTTTCTTCTCTAGGTATTTTGTATGAGAATTAGGATAATTCACTAGATTTTTTTCATGTGGACTATAAGCACACACTGATTTTCTCCTTCTGCCCAAATCTTCAGGTGCCTTTGTTTTCAAGACTTTTATATGGTATCTGAAAATGCTTCAGATCCTTAAATGATTAGGTTGGTTTTGCATTCACTCATAATACTTCCCATTCCCTTAACTTGGTTCTTTTAATAAAGGTTTGGATGTGTAGTGATTTTCAAATAGTTTCTGTAACTGCAGATAACTTTTATTCTGTTAAGGAAAGCAAGGTTTAGCTGGGGTTATATAAATTCAGTAAATTAGAGAGATTTTTATGGCATTTTGGAGGTCTGTAATAAAAGTGAGAGAGGTAAGATTCTGAACCTGGTTTACAGCTACTACCAGGCAACTCCTTTCAGTTAGGAAGTCCACTACAAAGTAGCTACGTAAAACAGTCCATAGACTCAAAATTGCAAACTTTTAGAATAGGAAAGAACCATTATTAGAAAATATAGAAAATACAGCCTCTTTATTTCATCAGCAGTTCCAAAAAATGTTGTGATATGTGTACTATATGCACATTAGCCAAGTTTTCAAATTGTATCACTGCAAGAGCCTAAAGTTAGAGACCTGAAAGTTCTTGAGAAATCAATTCTAAGTGCTTTAGAAATACTACAGGTTTCTTATTAGTTAAATCTTTGCCAACTTCCTGCTGCTGCTACTAAGTCACTTCAGTCGTGTCCGACTCTGTGCGACCCCATAGATGGCAGCCCACCAGGCTCCCCCGTCCCTGGGGTACTCCAGGCAAGAACACTGGAGTGGGTTGCCATTTCCTTCTCCAATGCATGCAAGTGAAAAGTGAAAGTAAAGTCGCTCAGTCGTGCCCGACTTTTAGCGACCTCATGGACTGCAGCCTACCAGGCTCCTCCGTCCATGGGATTTTCCAGGCAATAGTACTGGAGTGGGTTGCCATTGCCTTCTTCTGCCAACTTCCTAGTTTCCATAAAATACATTGGCACTTCCTTGAAGGGAGTTATCTCAATCAGTATAAAAAAAATAAGTTGAATTGTAAAGAATAGTTATTGAGCACATGTTTGTAGTTATTTGAACTGAAAAATCTTTCATGCAGCATTTTGAGAAGTCTGTAACAGGATAATCTTCTTTGCAATTTTTCACATGAGTCACTTGTGACCCTAATGAGGTTATGCAGATTTTATGTATTATAGCAATTGTTTCTTTTAACTTACTTTTGAAATGAAATGCCACCTGGTTACAGATGAGATTTTAATGTAGTTTTGGAAATTACTCCAGCTTCATAAGAATGTCATAGTGATTTTTTTTCCTTGATATTAATTATTTTTGTTGCTATATGTGGTAAGAAATTAATCCTAAATAAATTATTATTCAAGGTTTTTTGTTGTTATTTTTGGTAGCTCAGTACCTTATTTAATGCTCACTTGTCAAATGAATGGTAATCTAAAATGAGAGCCCGTCATATAACTCAACAGATACATTGAGTACATGTTATAAGCCAATTGCCCTGCTTGGTGCTATGGAACAAATTATTGTCAAGAATTTTACAGTTTAGTTCGGAAGATTGGTCATCTGACCCAGGTAGTGAATAATTGTAAAAGAAATGTCACTAAAGTCGAACAGAACAGCTTTGTAAATCTGGGGTTTTCATAACCTTAGTATTGGTACTAGTGCTAAGTGACTTCATTCCTGTCTGACTCTTAAGAAAATCATTGTTTCCTTAAGTTAAGTAAGCTCCAGTTAGTTTCTTTTCTCATAGTCCTTATTTTTAGGTATTACACAGAATAGGACAGTGTTATTTGTAAAATAATTACTGTTAACTATGTAATACATAATGTGTTGGCCAGCACTTCCACCTGAAATGATGCTTGATGAAGACTTTTCTTAATGTAGACTAGTAAAATTAGTTTCTGTTGCTTTTGGAGGGATTGTTGATTTACTTGGTTTCTTGATTTTCTGCTGTTTTAGAGTAAATTAGATACTGTTCTTAAGTTATTTTTCATCTGTTGATATTTGTTTTAAGGAAGGTAATCAGTATTATAAAGTTTCAAGAGAGTGATAAACCTAATATCTGCCACCAGGTTAATACTAGGATGCTATTTTTGAAATTAATTTCAGTTACACTTTATGCAGTGTCATTTTGTGGAAAAGAATGAGTAGGTTGTTTTTATCTATTTAAGTTTCTAATAATCTGTATAGTCTTTATCTCTGTGAAATAACATACCTTTTTAGATAACGGTACTGTGGGAAGAGTATCGGTATAGAAAACCAGAGATATGAGTTCGAGTTTCACTTGTGCTTGAGTAGTAGTTTTCTCTTCCACAAAATAAAATTCTTTGATCAGATACTCTTTGAAACTGTATGACTTCCTTGGGCATTTTGTAAAAGTAGCTTTAAATAAAGAAACCTAGAGGCTTTGCTGGTGGCTCAGTGTTAAAGAATCTACCTGCCAGTGCAGGAAGCATGGGTTTAATCCCTGGATTGGGAAGATCCCCTGGAGAAGGGAATAGCTACCCACTCCGCTATGTTTGCCTGGAGAATTCCATGGACAGAGGAGCCTGGTAGGCTATGATCCATGGCGTCACAAAGAGTCAGACACAACTGAGTGACTAACACTTCCACTTGCAGGGGTTTCCCTGGTGGGTCAGTGGTAAAGAATCTGCCTGCCAGTGCAGGAGACATGGGTTCGATCCCTGGTCCAGGAAGATCCCGCATGCCTTGGAGCAACTAAGTCCGTGTGCCACAGCTACTGAGCCTGTGCTCTAAAGCCAGGGGGCTGCAATTATTAAGCCCATGTGCAGCAAACTGTTGAAGCCTGAGTGCTCTAGGGCCTGTGCTCCACAACAGGGGAAGCCACTGCAATGAGAAGCCCATGCACCACAACTAGAGAGAAGCCCAAGCAGCAACTAAGACCTAGCCCAGCCAAAAACATTACATAAAAAAAAAGTTTAAAAAATCTTATTAAAAAATAATGAAATCTAGAGTCTAGTGGTTGTAACTCCCCAAACAACTTCTTTCTGGCTTAGAGTGGTTGCTACACCTACTTGAAAGAGCAAATAGAGTGAATAGGGCATGTGGATAAGAATTTTTCATTGTAGATCAGATTGAATAGCTGTCAGCAGAAACCAGACTGAGTGGACTGATAAAATGAAGGTTGGAAATTAGGTAGTATTTTTGGCTAATTAATCTCCCCCCATTTATTTATTTTGATTTTTGTCTTTTCTCCTCCTTTTGTTTTTTTTTTCACCAAGTATTGAAGTGTCATAAAATGTACACTTGTTTTTTGTATTGAGATTCTTTTGGACTAAGAAATCTGGAGACTTGGACCTTTGTGGTGGAAAGCAGGTCAGGCTAGAATTGAGAAGAAAGTGATTGAAAGAAAAAAACAGCGTAAGCCCAAGTAGCAGCAACTTATCTCAAAATGTTATGCATTATTGTAGTAATATGTCCCAAGTTCAATTCTAAGATTCACTAGGTCAGTTTCTTATCTACATTATTAAAGTATGACTTAACATTGGTAAGTTTTTCTAACTGTTGAGGTTGTAGTTCAGATCTTTGTCTCAGTGTGTCAAAATTGCCATCCTCTGTTGATTGATACTAACTGTCCATAATTTATTGTGAAAGACATTTTTATGTCTTATTAAAAAGATCATATGTTAACTTGGTTCTGTTTCTATACAGTCATGGTCAGAGAGACACAGCACAGATTCTTCTATTACGAGGTGCCAAGTATCTGTCAGATAAAAACGGAGTAACCCCTCTGGATTTATGTGTACAGGTATGTTGTTAGTGTATATTCCTACTGTAGGCTACCCATTCCAGTATTCTTAGACTTCCCTGGTGGCTCGGCTGGTAAAGAATCTGCCTGCAATGCGGGAGACCTGAATTCGACCCCTGGGTTGGGGAGTTCCCCTGGAGAAGAAAATGGCTACCCACTCCAGTATTTTGGCCTGGAGAATTCCATGGATTGTATAGTCCATGGGGTCAGAAAGAGTCGGCCACAACTGAGCGACTTTCACTTCACTTTACTTTGTAATAGAAACTGAGACAGGTAAGATTGTTTTTTTTTTTTTCCCCTCAAGTGAGAGGATGGGTACAAAGATTCTTATTCTGTTGAGAATATGATCTTTAAAAGAAACTGTGATAGTATAAGAAATATATATTTGCCTATATCCCAGTTACTAACACAAGAGGTTCTAAGACCCTTGGAATCTCCAGAGTAATAAGAATGTCTTTTTGTGTATTAATGAGGTGACTGAAAGACCCTTGGTAGCTTCAGGAAAGGGACTGGTTGACAGATGAGCCATCCATGTTGTTAGAGGCAGCCTCGTCTCCCATTCCTGGGGAGGGAGTTGAGCTAGAGACTGAGTTTAGTTACTGCTGCTGCTGCTGCTAAGTCGCTTCAGTTGTCTCCGACTCTGTGCGACCCCATAGACGGCAGCCCACCAGGCTCCGCTGTCCCTGGGATTCTCCAGGCAAGAGTACTGGAGTAGGTTGCCATTTCCCTCTCCAATGCATGAAAGTGAAAAGTGAAAGTGAAGTCGCTCAGTCGTGTCCGACTCTTAGCAACCCCATGGATTGCAGCCCACCAGGCTCCCCCGTCCATGGGATTTTCCAGGCAAGAGTACTGGAGTGGGTTGCCATTGCCTTCTCCGGGGTTTAGTTACTAGTGACTGATAATTTAATCATTCATGTCTGTGTAATGGAACTTTCATAAAAACCTTAAACAGTGTGGTTGTCTGAGAGCTTCTAGGTTGGTGAACACATCAAAGTGCTGAGAGGGTGGGTCACCCAGAGAGAGCACAGAAGCTCTGTGCCCCTTCCTTCATACTTTGCCCTATGCATCTCTTCTATTTGCCTGTTCCTGAGTTGTAGCCTTTATAGTAAACATGTAAGTAAAGTGTTTCCCTGAGTTCTATGAACAGTTCTTGCAAATTATTAAACCTGAGGAGTAGGTCTTGGGAGCACCTTACTTATAGTCAGTCAAAAGAATGGGTGATGTGGACTTGTGATTGGCTTTTGAATTGGGGGCACTCTTGCAGGACTGACTCCCTACTGTGTAGTATGCCCTAACTCCAAGGCAGTTAGCATCATAACTGAATTAAACGGTGGGACACCCAGTCAGTGTCCACAGAGAACTGGACAGTTGCTTGGTGTGGAAGACTCACATATTTGGTACCAAACTTATATGTAGAAGAAACAGGTTTTCCTTTAGGAATTTTGTATTTAAACTTAGATAATCTTAACTCTTGTTTTTAGGGTGGATATGGAGAGACCTGTGAAGTATTAATTCAGTATCACCCTAGGCTTTTCCAGACAATTATTCAAATGACACAGAATGAAGATCTCCGAGAAAACATGGTAATATAATTGTGCTAATAGCATGTAAACGAACAAGCTTTGTTCATATGTGGTGCATATGGCATTTTACAAATGTGTTTAGTAATTTTATTATGTAAATATTTAAATAATTTGAATTGGCTTATCTGCTTATAGGGCGAGTATGAATTGCATAATAATTAATAAACTTTGTGCTAATATTTGGCCCTGTGCATCTTCTGTCCTCTGCACCTTTGATCTCTTCTTAAGATAAGTAGAATATTTCCCATAGGTAGAGGAAAAGAACCTAAGAAGGAATATCATGTTATGATTAGTAATCACGTTTACTGAACTCTGTATTTTTAATACTCTACTCTTTGAAAAATTATAGAGTTTAAGTTTTTTTTACATTTTAGAGGTTTGGCATTAATTTCCATAAAAATACTTGGTGACTTCTGTTCTATCTATTTATACTTTTTCACTGGATGAGTTTGAATAAAAATTTTATGTCATCTTATCTCTGTATAAGCTTTTGATTTTATACAAGGCCAGATAATTGTAAAGGACTTGATTCAGCTAATTGAGCTTTGGGATACTTACCAAACTAATAAGTACTTCATTTCTTGACAAAGTTTACTGGATTATTATGTAATTATATTTTTTTATTTGTAAAAAATTTAGTTACGGCAAGTTCTGGAGCATTTGTCTCAGCAAAGTGAAAGCCAGTATTTAAAGATTCTAACAAGCCTTGCTGAAGTTGCCACAACAAATGGTCATAAATTGCTTAGGTAAGTGTTTAAAAATACACACAAATCAATAGGCAGCAATATCTGTCAGCTTTGTCTCTTTTTAGGCTTTTCTGGGAATAGTTTATTTTGTTGATGCCTTTTGTCAGTGTTAAGATGTTCTAAAATTTTGCTGAGTTATTGTTTGTTTTGTTTTAAAGGACTAGGGCAATTAACTGAGGAGACTTTAATCTGTCTAAAGAGACTAAAATAGAGACTGACTTAAGTGGATTTGGGGTTATATGTCTAGAATTTTATAAAATGATTGCTTAGACTAGTCATATGTGTAGTGTTCATAAAAAAGTGTCAAGAATGTAGTTTAGGAAGCTTTAATTTACAAAACTGAGTATGGCTACTGTTCAACTGGGCAGTGTTCTTTATGAAAAATCAACTTTATAAAGAATCAACCCTCATGATTCTTTATAAAGTTTTCTCCCTGAACTGTCCCCCTGAGTTCAGTTCTTTGTTCTTTCCAATTCTGTGGTTTTAGTGGCTCATAACTAAGTCCATGAAGTTAATGCCTTTATAATATTTTTCTGCACCTCCACTTATTTGTATATGGTTAGCCACCCCAGTTAGGACTAAACAGCCATTTAAAAATAGTTAATGTGTTATTTCTTAGCTTACAGATTTGGCCCATTTCTAGTTTGGATACTTTCTTCCTTTGTAGCTTTCTTTTTACTTCAACTTTTAATACATTGATGGTCTTAGAATAGATCCTGATCTTCTCTCACCTCTGTGTGCAACTGGGTTTTGTTCCTCCCAGCTTGATGCTGCTTCTGTAAATCAGCTACATTGTCAAATCCATTACGTCAGCCCTTTGTTCCTGTCTTCCTTTGTACCTTTCATTCAGACCAGAATCATACTCTGTACTATTTGCTTAAAACATTCCTTACATTCATGGTCCAAGATTGCTTTCTTGGATTTATTTATTATCTGTTAAGTATTTCTTATACAGTCCTACTCAGTATACCATTTGCTAATTTTCTTATTATTCTCTTTTACCTTTGATACTACTTTAGATGCTGTCTTTAAGATTCATTTAATTCCAGCTCGACGTAATGCTCTCCTTTTATTAGTCATTTCTGTTAATCCATTTATATGATGAGGCCCTTCTAAGACATGCTGAGTTAGAGTGTGGGCTCTGGAGTTAGCTGGACTCAGGTTTAAATTCAGACATCACCATTGACTGTGTGTCTCCAGCAGGTAACTTTTTGGAGATTCTCTTCATCATCCATCCATCTGGCCAATACATATTTTTGAGTGCCTGCTATCCACTAGGCCATCTGCTACAAAATGATGATTCAGTTCAGTTCAGTCGCTCAGTCGTGTCCGACTCTTTGCAACTCCATGAACCACAGCACCCGAGGCTTCCCTGTCCATCACCAACTCCCGGAGTCCACCCAAACCCATGTCCTTTGAGTCGGTGATGCCGTCCAACCATCTCATCCTCTGTCATCCCCTTCTCCTCCTGCCTTCAATCTTTCCCAGCATCAGGGTCTTTTCAAATGAGTCAGCTCTTCACATTAAGTGGCCAAAGTACTGGAGCTTCAGCTTCAACATCAGTCCTTCCAATGAACACCCAGGACTGATCTCCTTTAGGATGGACTGGTTGGATCTCCTTGCAGTTCAGGGGACTCTCAAGAGTCTTCTCCAACACCACAGTTCAAAAGCATCAATTCTTTGGCACTCAGCTTTCTTTATAGTCCAGCTCTCACATCCATACATGACTACTGAAAAAACCATAGCCTTGGCTAGATGACCTTTGTTGGCAGAGTAATGTCTCTGCTTTTTAATATGCTGTCTAGATTGGTCATAACTTTCCTTCCAAGGAGTAAGCGTCTTTTATTTTCATGGCTGCAGTCACCATCTGCAGTGATTTTGGAGCCCAGAGAAATAAAGTCAGCCACTGTTTCCACTGTTTCCCCATCTATTTGCCATGAAGTGATGGGACCAGATGCCATGATCTTCGTTTTCTGAATGTTGAGCTTTAAGCCAACTTTTTCACTCTCCTCTTTCACTTTCATCAAGAGGCTCTTTAGTTCTTCACTTTCTGCCATAAGGGTGGCGTCATCTGCATATTTGAGGTTATTGATATTTCGGCAGTCTCGATTCCAGCTTGTGCTTCTTCCCGCCCAGCGTTTCTCATGATTAACACAGACAAAATCTCATCCTGTGTTTAATTTATAGTCTAGTCAACTTTTAATTTCCTTGTTGAAAAATGATAGTAAATATCTTAATGAATTGTTGTGAGAATGAAATGTTAAGATGTTGTGAGCATACTACCAAGCATCGTGTCTGGCACATAGTAGAGATGATGATGGTGATAATGATAGTTCTTTTTAAAATTCCTCATAATATCTTTATCCTGTTTTCCTACATTAGAAAACTTGTTTTTTCTGCTTAAGTATTTGGCCTATTTTCCACTCTTCCTAGTAATCAGAAGCTTTTATATTTTTATGTTTCTCTGTTTTTATTCTATGTTCACCTTTAATACATATCTAAGAAACTTATAATAAGCTATGGAATATTCAAATACATTATTTACTTTAAACCTCACAGTAGCTTTGTGATGTAGGTATTATTTCCATTTTATATATAAGAAAATTGAAGTTCAGTGATTTGCTAGCTAGAAGAACCAGGACTTATATCCTTACTAATTAATGAAGAGCAGATCCTGGGCTCCAATTTAGCTCTTAAAAATGATAGGGTTATTAGTGGAACAGGGGAAACAGGGTAAGAAAAAGGGTTCTATGGCCAGAACAAGTTCTAAAACTGCTTTGCTAAACTGTACTGCCTCACCACTTACAAAGATACCTTTCAGATGTCGTATGGAATCCATTATTTTGGCCAGTTTGGTCTGTGAACATCTCTGTTAGAATTGATTCGTACTATGTTAGAATTTGTTGTATTGGTGCTGTCTTGGCAAAACTAGTCCTCCTCCTGTGTTTCTCCTTTAGTTTGACAGACTACCACTTTTCACAACATTTCAGAAACCAAGTGTATGAATTTTTATTTCTGACACCAAGCAATTCTTTGGAAGGACACTTAGGACACTAGCTGGTGTCCTACAGTTTAACTCAATTCTGACACTGTCTACCTGAAGAAAGCATCAGATCCCATAGGTTAAGGACTCAGTCCTAGGAGACTGCCCCCCACCTCAGATATCAGTTGCAAATAGTAGATCCCCAGACTACCCACAACTTCCGTTACCTGACTACGCACATCAGAGGTTTTCATGATCACCTGCCACTTGGATTTCTAGAACAGCTCACATAATTCAGGGAAACACTTACTTTTTTTTAACTAGTTCCCTTGTGGCTCAGCTGATAAAGAATCCGCCTGCGATGCAGGAGACCTGGGTTGGGAAGATCCCCTGGAGAAGGGAATGGCTACCCACTCCAGTATTCTGGCCTGGAAAATTCCATGGATAGTACAGTCCATGGGGTTGCAAAGAGTCGGACATGGCTGAGCAACTTTCACTTTTTTCATTTTATTAAAGGATGCTGTGACCATCTCCAGGGGATCTTCCCAACCCAGAGATCAAATCCATGTCTCCTGTGTTGGCAGGAAGGTTCTTTATCACTAGCACCACCTGGGAAGCCCATAATAAAGGACACAGATGAACAACTAGATGAATAGATACATAGAATGAAGTCTGAAAGGGTCCAGAGACAGGAGTTGCCATAGAGTTGGGGTGCGTCACCCTTATATTACGTGTATGTGTGTGCACGCTTGGAAGCTTGCTGAACCCCCCATATTTTTGTTTTTTTTAAATGGAAGTTTCATCACATTGATATGTTAATCATTAATTCCATTTGCAGCCCCTACCCTCCTCTGGAGAATGGAGATTGAAGCTAAAATTCCAAGCTTCTAATCATTACTTGGTGTTTCTAGTGACCAGCCCCCATCCAAAACCCCAGTAATGGTTGCCTAATTACAGCAGAAGATACTGGTTTCACTCAAGAAGTTCCAAGGGATTTAGGAACTCTGTTTCAGGAACTGGGGTCAAAGACCCAATGTGAGAATGAAAGATGCTCCTAGTGTACTTATCAGTTTGGAAATTGTAAGAGTTTTAGGAGCTTCATACCAGGAAAGTTGGGAGAGGGGCAGAAGACAATACTTATTTTTTCTACTTTCTCAACAGCTACCAGGTTAGTTTCTTAAGAAGACCTCAAATACAAATCATCCCTCTCTGCCAGTTAGTTTAATGGTACTTTTTGCAGATTGTCTTTATTTTGTTCATTTATTTGTGAATCATTGTATGTTTCTTAACTCACAATGTGATATAATTTTGGCCATTTAAAATGAAATTTTAATTAAAATAATTCAAATATGTATTATTAGCAATGATTGAGATGTTCTTTAGCATAATTTGGGAAAAATGGATAGCCTTTTGTCTAACCGATATTAGGAATATTTGCTAAAGATAAATATTTAATGAGGGCCCTTTTGCACATAGTGTTGTATTTCACTAAATGAGTTATCTTGCTTCCTATATATTTATGATTGAAGGTGAAGATAGTTATCAGTGTGCTATCTTTGTAAAAGAGAAATGTAAAAGAGAAATCACAGCTATTTGCTAAATAAGACATTGACTGAAAGTATACTCTTATATTAACCAAAAGTAAGTAAGTTGACAGGGCTTTGAATTAGGAAGTTTACAATATAAAAGTTAAATTAACTTTTTAAAAAGTTAAATATTAAAAAGTTAAGTTAACTTTTTAACTCTTATATTGAGACCTGGTGGCTTGTGAAGAAATTATTTTATGATGAGCTGGAGCAGTTTGTGATGAAGTTTGGATTCTATGATCTTTCTGTATAATATGAAGGATATTTCACAGGTTGGAAAGTGAAAAATGACATTGTTTAGATCGATGACTTAACTTTGAAGAAGTTTAAACTGGGTAAAGTAATATTCATATAGTCTAATAATCTTAGAGTATTTCTTGTTGTTGTTGTTCAGTCGCTAAGTCGTGTCCGACTCTTTGTAACCCCATGAATTACGGCATGCCAGGCTTCCTTGTCTTTTGCTATCTCCCTTAGTTTGCTCAAACTCATGTCCATTGAGTCAGTGATGCCATCCAAACATCTCATCCTCTGTCACCTACTTCTCTTGCCCTCACTCTTCCCAGCAAGTCTTTCCCAAGCAAGGTCTTTTCCAGTAAGTCAGCTCTTCCCATCACGAGGCCACTGTATTGGAGATTCAGCTTCAGAACCAGCCCTTCCAGTGAATATTCTTGCTTTATTTCCTTTAAGATTGACTGGTTGGATCTCCTTGCTTTCCAAGGGACTTTCAAGAGTCTTCTTCAGCACCACAGTTCAAAGCATCAATTCTTTGGTGCCCAGCCTTCTTTACGGTCCAACTCTCACATCTGTACATTACTTATGGAAAAACCATAGCTTTGGCTATATGGACCTTTGTCGGCAAAGTGATATCTCTGCCTTTTAATACACTGTCTAGATTTGTCATAGTTATTCTTCCATGGAGCAAGCGTTTTTTAATTTTGTGGCTGCAATCACCATCTGCATTGATTTTGGAGCCCAAGAGAATGAAATCTGACAGTTTCCACATTTTCCCCGTCTATTTGCCATGAAGTGATGGGACCAGATGCCATAATCTGCATCTTTTAAATATTGAGTTTTAAGCCAGCTTTTTCATTCTTCTTTTTCACCTTCATCAAGAGGCTCTTTAGTTCCTCTTCACTTTCTGCCATTAAAGTGGTATCATCTGCATATTTGAGGTTGTTGATATTTCTCCCAGAAATCTTGATTCCAACTTGTGATTCATCCAGCCTGACATTTTTCATGATGTACTCTGCATGTAAGTTAAATAAACAGGGTGACAATGTACAGCCTTGATGTACTTTCCCAATTTAGAATCAGTCTTTTGTTCCATAACAGGTTTTAACAGTTCCTTCTTGTCCTTCATACAGGTTTCTCAGGAAGCAGGTAATATGGTCTCATATTCCCATCTCATTAAGAATATTCCTGTGATCCACACAGTCAAAGGCTTTAGCATAGTCAGTGAAGCAGAAGTAGAAGTAGTTTTTTTGGAATTCCCTTGCGTTTTCTATGATCTAGTGGATGTTGGCAATTTGATCTCTGGTTCCTCTGCCTTTTTTAAATCCAGCTTGTACATCTGGGAATGCTTGGTTCACATACCGCTGAAGCCCAGCTCGAAGGATTTTGAGCATTACCTTCCTAGCATGTGAAATGAGTGGAATTGTATGGTAATTTGAACATTCTTTTGCATTGCCTTTCTTTGGGATTAAAATAAAACTGACCTTTTCCAGTTCTGTGGCTACTACTGAGTTTTACTCCAAGGCGAAACTTGCCTGTTATTCTGCTAAGTCACTTCAGTCGTGTCCGACTCTGTGCGACCCCATAGACGGCAGCCCACCAGTCTCCCCCGTCCCTGGGATTCTCCAGGCAAGAACACTGGAGTGAGATGCCACTTCCTTCTCCAATGCATGAAAATGAAAAGTGAAAGTGAAGTTGCTCAGTCCTGTCCGACTCTTAGCAGCCCCATGGATTGCAGCCCACCAGGCTCCTCCGCCCATGGGATTTTCCAGGCAAGAGTACTGGAGTGGGGTGCCATTGCCTTCTCCAGCCTGTTATTCTAGGTATCTCTTAATTTGCTACTTTTGCTTTCCAGTTCCCTATGATGCCAAGGACATCTTTTTTTGGGTGTTCTAGAAAATCTTGTAGGTCTTCATAGAATATTTCAGCTTCATCTTCTTTAGCTGCTTCTTCAGTGGTTGGGGCATAGACTTGGGTTACTCTGAGGTTGAATGATTTGCCTTGGAAATGAACCGAGATCATTCTGTCATTTTTGAGAGTGCAACCAAGTACTGCATTTCAGACTCTTTTGTTGACTATGAGGACTACTCCATTTTTATAAGGGATTCTTGCTCACAGTAGTAGATATAATGGTTATTTGAGTAAAATCTGCCCATTCTCATCCATTTTAGTTCACTGATTCTTAAGATGTCAGTGTTTGCTCCTGCTCTCTCCTGTTTGACCACATCCAATTTACCTTGATTCATGGACCTAATGTTCCAGGTTCCTTTGCAGTATTGTTCTTTATGGCATTGGACTTTACTTTCACTGCCAGATAGAACCACAGCTGGGCGTCATTTGCGCTGTAGCTCAGCCTCTTCATTCTTTCTGTAGCTATTTCTCTGCTCTTCCCCAGTGGTATATTGGATACCTACTGACCTGGGGAGTTCATCTTTCAGTGTCACATCTTTTTGCCTTTTCATATTGTTGATGGGTTTCTCAAGGCAAGAATACGGAAGTGGTTTGCCATTCTCTTCTCCAGTGGACTACGTTTTGTCAGGCCCTGACTAGCAGGGATGTGCCTTTAGCCACTCAGTGTAGCTGGATGGCATGCCCAGTACCCTAGTTGTCCCACTGCTGGTCCTCACTGAGTGTATAATGACTATTATTAAACTATGTTAATAATTGATGATATTCATACTCCATTGTATAAGAAAATACTTACCTTGAAATTAACTCATGAAGTTCTCTAGATCAGGTACTTATAGCAAATATTTATATATATGGTAATTTCACTGAGGAAAATTAAATTCAGATCTTTCTCATAGAAAAATTTGAGAGTCATTGGAGCTCACGTTGCAATAGCTGCAACACAATAGAAGAAAGAAATATTAGTTTAAACCAAATTCCTTTTTTCTTTTGTCAGTCTCAAGAGTCTTACGTTGTAGAATTAAAAGCAACTTTGTAAAGGCAAATATGTAAAAATCCATGCAAGTTAAACTAACGATTCTATGCACATTAGATCCACAGTTACTAAAACAAAAAGTTTTGCTAATGTGTTGTAGCTATCCTAGTCAAATACAATATGGACGGCAGTAGCTGTTATATTTTACTAACACTTGTAACTGATAGTTAATTTTTATTTATTATTTTTAATAATTTTTAGAATGAGGAAACAGCATGAATGTTGAAATTAAAATGTCATGAAATTTTGGTTCAGTTGTCATTAGAATAGAGAATAGCTTCTGATTTTTCACTTATCAAATCATAATACTTAGAATAGGGATTTGCGGTTTCTTCATTACTAATCATTATTGTTTTCAGTGTTAGAGGATACCCAAAAATATCATAACGGAAGATTTTAATGAACTGAGGAAGGTAGGGTAAGCTTTGATGATTAAATTTATACAAAGGCAGTCATACCATTCTGCCCAAATGTTTATGCAGCTTTTTACTCTGCTTTTGTGTACCATTATAATACAAGATAACTTATGTTGAAGGTTTCAAAATAAAACCACCCCCTGAACAACAATGACAACTTTTTTTTTTTTAAGATCAGTTGTTAGATTCCATACACTTTTAGTCGAACTTCCTCATTTTCTCAGTGGAAGAGTAATGATTGCTATCCATAATGATGATGAATAATTTCCAGGCACTATGGGATTTTAGAGGGCTTTTTGATTAGAATTACTTTTATCAGCCTTTTTCATAGTAGGATATATTTCTTTTATGTATAGTCATTAGACAACCCATTATATAGAGAACCACCCTGACACAGATAGTAAGTTTAAGATTATTTAATTTGTATATGTTCTGTTTGTGAACATTTGGTTTCTATTCTGGGATGGGCTAGGGAAAATGGGGTTATGGATAGAATAACAAAGTTCAGCCTCTACCATTGACTTGTAGGTTGGCCTAATATTATAATCAGCATTTCTGTTATTGGTTCTCAGTGAAATGTTCTCAAGAGTTCTAAAGAATCAGCTTAATTTATAAATTAAGTGGTGATTTTCTTCATATTTTATACTTTGATCATTGGTATAGTCTAGTTGCTTAAAAGCTAATAACTCATTTATATACAATCCAAATAATGTGTATTTGCTAACTTTCTGGTAAACAAAACATTCCATCCCATATCATGATAGGAAAGAAATTTTACTCATTAAATTATCAAACAGATGGTAAGCGTAATAAAAATGTTTTAAAATAAGTATTTTTAAGATGAATTTGTTTTATTCCACCTAATCTGTTCATATTTTAATTTTTATTTTCAGCATATCTAGTAATTACGATGCTCAAATGAAGAGCCTTTTAAGGATTGTGAGGATATTTTGTCATGTCTTTCGAATTGGTCCATCCTCTCCCAGTAATGGAATTGATATGGGCTACAATGGGAATAAAACTCCAAGGAGCCAGGTGTTCAAGGTCAGAAAAGTATATGATGTTGTTAGGAAGATATATGTAAAAGAGATGAATTTGACAAAGCGAACATTCATTAATCAGAAACCTCTTGAACAGGATGTAACTTTGGTTTATACCTGTGACTGACACTTTTTGAACTAAGACCTTTCTCCTTTCTTCTGTCTAATCAGCAGCAAGTCAGTTGGTGAGCTTTCTATGTTTTTCCTACAAGTGAAATTTTAATTCCACTGGTCTTTTATTCTAAGAGTAATGATATTTAATGTTTAAATCTAATTAAATCTACTTAAAAAAACTCTGGGAGTTGGTGATGGACAGGGAGACCTGGCATGCTGCAATTCATGGGGTCGCAAAGAGTCGGACATGACATGACTAAGCGACTGAACTGAACTGAACTGAAAAAAATCGGATTATAGGTCTTAAATGTAGCCATCACAATTTTTAAAAAAATATTTCTCATTCAGAAAGAGAGAAAACATCCAGTTTTTATTTAGGTTTTATTATCTTGTGTGTTGTGTGTGTGTGTGTGTATGTTTTTTTAAAGTAAGTTTACTTTAATTTATTGGGTTTACTAGCAATTCCTGGGATAACTTCAAGTTAAGAAACATTGAGATATTTTCTTAATGTATTTTGTATTGCGTCAGCTCTGTCTGTGTCTTTTTCCCCTTCCTTTTTTTCCCTCATTGTGCCATCTCCTGGAAGAAGGAAGTTGTGCATCTTGTAAGTCAGATTTTAGCTTTTCAGTGTACCACTTTCTTTAATACTGGTTAGAAGTGATAATTTCCTGTCTTTGTAAAATTTGAATCTGAATTATTGATCTGTTTTGTTAGTGCTGTTTTAAGTGAGTTTTACTGCTCAGACATTCACATTACAAGAAGTTGTTCTTAATGTGTTTCTAATATGACTCATGCTGTTAGTTACTGAATCTACCCGATTGATTTTTCTACTTGTTCTTCTATTCATCTGTAATGATGGGTAAACAATCAAACCAAATATAGATACAGTCACTTTAGACAAACTGAGTATAGATTATATTTATTATTGTCTTTGTTTTGTTATGATTTCAATTTGCCACCTTTTGCTAATGATATCAGAAAATAATTATGTGCTAGTAAGTAACCTCTTTATAGGCATTTGGTACTTGATTTAAATATTATTTTTCTACCCAGCCAGTCAGTACAGATAAAACATAGTAGAAAAAGATATCATTGTTTATTTTAGCATTTCTCTTATGAAATCCAGACTCTGTTTTCATTGTTAATATCAATGAAGTATATAATAATGTATTAGTTTGTTGCAAAAGTAATTGTGGTTTTAAATGGTTACACTTTGCCATATGGTACTGGAATAGTTTCTTAAATAAATGTGGTTATGTTATAGATGATTTTAATGCACATTTCTTGCTTTGTGTTTTTTTGCTTATGACATTACTTGCTGTTTATTTTAGACTATAGAAATTATGTTAAACAAAAAGTAAATTCAAGCAATTTTAAAATTTGAGTTCAAAATGGGTTACAAAGCAGCAGAGACAACTTGTAACATCAACCATACATTTAGCCCAGGAACTGCTAATGAATGTACAGTGCAGTGGTGGTTCAAGAAGTTTTGCAAAGGAGATGAGAGTCTTGAAGATGAGGAGTGTAGTGATTGGTCATCAGAAGTTGACAACGACCAATTGAGAGCAGTCATCAAAGCTGATCCACTTAAAACTACACAAAAAATTGCCAAAGGACTCAATGTCAGCCATTCTATAGTCATTCGGCATTTGAAGCAAATTGTAAAGATGAAAGAGCTCAACAAGTGGGTGCCTTATGAGCTGACCAAAAATCCAAAAAATCGTCGTTTTGAAGTGTTGTCTTCTTTTATTCTATGCAATAGCAATGAACCATTTCTTGATCTAATTATGACATGTGATGAAAAATGGATTTTATATGGCAACCCACAATGATCAGCTCAGTGGTTGGACCGAGAAGAAGCTCCAAAGTACTTCCCAAGAGAAATTTGCACCAAAAAAAAGTCATGGTCACTGTTTGGTAGTCTGCTGCTGGTCTGATCCACTACAGCTTTATGAATACTGGTGAAACCATTACATCTGAGAAATATGCTCAGCAAATCGACGAGATCCACCAAAAGCTGCAATGCCTGCAACCGGTATTGGTCAATAGAATGGTTCCAGTTCTCTCCATGACAGTGCCCGACCACACGTTGCACAGCCAACACTTTTGGGCTATGAAGTTTTACCTCATCTGCTGTGTTCACCTGACCTCTCGCCAGCCGGCTGCCACTTGAAGCATCTCAACAACTTTTGTAGGGAAAACACTTCCACAACCAGCTGGAGACAGAAAATATTTTTCAAGAGTTCATCCAAACCTGAAGCATGGGTTTTTACACTACAGGAATAAAAAAACTTATTTCTCGTTGGCAAAAATGTGCTGATTGTAGTGATTCATATTTTGATTAATAAAGATGTGTTTGAGCCTAGTAGGAAAAGGAGTTCGTCAAGGCTGTATGTTGTCACCCTGTTTATTTAACTTATATGCAGAGTACATCATGAGAAACGCTGGACTGGAAGAAACACAAGCTGTAATCAAGATTGCCGGGAGAAATATCAATAACCTCAGATATGCAGATGACACCACCCTTATGGCAGAAAGTGAAGAGGAACTCAAAAGCCTCTTGATGAAAGTGAAAGTGGAGAGTGAAAAAGTTGGCTTGAAGCTCAACATTCAGAAAACGAAGATCATGGCATCCAGTCCCACCACTTCATGGGAAATAGATGGGGAAACGGTGGAAACAGTGTCAGACTTTATTTTTCTGGGCTCCAAAATCACTGCAGATGGTGACTGCAGCCATGAAATTAAAAGATGCTTACTCCTTGGAAGGAAAGTTATGACCAACCTAGATAGCGTATTCAAAAGCAGAGACATTACTTTGCCAACAAAGATTTGTCTAGTCAAGGCTATAGTTTTTCCTGTGGTCATGTATGGATGTGAGAGTTGGACTGTGAAGAAGGCTGAGCGCCGAAGAATTGATGTTTTTGAACTGTGGTGTTGGAGAAGACTCTTGAGAGTCCCTTGGACTGCAAGGAGATCCAACCAGTCCATTCTGAAGGAGATCAGCCCTGGGATTTCTTTGGAAGGAATGATGCTAAAGCTGAAACTCCAGTTCTTTGGCCACCTCATGCAAAGAGTTGACTCATTGGAAAAGACTCTGATGCTGGGAAGGATTGGGGGCAGGAGGAGAAGAGGACGACAGAGGATGAGATGGCTGGATGGCATCACTGACTCGATGGACGTGAGTCTGAGTAAACTCCGGGAGTTGGTGATGGACAGGGAGGCCTGGCTTGCTGCGATTCATGGGGTCGCAAAGAGTCGGACACGACTGAGCGACTGATCTGATCTGATCTGATCTGATAATGATTTAAAATTCATGGTCCAAAATCACAATTACATTTTCATCAACCTAATATAAAGTTCTTTACTTATATTTTATTTCATTTGTTAGTGTCTTTATTTCTCTTCTTGAGGAATTTTTTTTCTGTGTCATTGACAATTGCTTTTGTTTCTGACCACTTATTTTCTCTTAAATTTTGACCTTTCACTTTGGTAAAACATTTTTGTACAAAACTCAATCAATTTTTTTTTTTTTAAACATTAGCAAGTGTTGCTCTTAAGGAATTAATTTCTTTCTATTTAATTTTATGAATTAATTGTGTGGACTCTTTGGAGGATGGCAAAATGATCTTCCCTCCCAGTTATAAAGATAAAAAATAGAAACTACATTGTGATCCATGTATTTAATGTCTTCTGTTCGTTGTGGGATGATTGAAGTTATAAAAATCTGAACCATCTGCTGAGTTGCTACAATGTAAGATTGGAAATACCATTTTAATTTTTACCACATTTTGTCTAAGGTAGCAGTTGCTCCCTAGTTTCTGTTTCATTAACTAGGTACTCTAACATGTCACTTTATTGCTGGGATTAGCTAATGGGTTTTCCATTAAGAATGAGTGGGTTTATAGGCCATGTGTTTTTAGTAGGTGAAATTGTTTAACATCCTGTTACTAGTTTTCTGATTTATCTTAGAAGTACTTTAAGTTAATCTTAACACTTAGCCATTCTTTCAGTGTTAAGAGATTTTTATCCAGAGCCTTGCAAACTTTGAAACATCTGAAGGAGAAGGTAGTTCTGGTTATCGAAGCAGGGTGAGCATGAGGAAGACAGTTTAGGCTTCTTGAATCCTGATACGGTCTTTTTTTGTGAGTAGTAAACTGTGACTATTAATGGTTTCATAGAATTATAATTGGAGAAATTTGGAAGCCAAGAAAGATTGAGAAACTTTTAAGATCTTATCTTTCGGATTATGGCATTTGACATTATGAAGTGAGAATAGACTAACAGAATTTCAAAATACTGTTGATGAATTTAAGTTAATAATGCTTCCCTGTCAAACTTGTATCTAATTTGGCACATGGATAGTGAAGATTGTTAAATTGTCCAACAAGTTTGGGATTTTTATGTTACAGCTTTGACTTGTTAATTTGAAATGTTTTGAAAATCATGTATGATTGTCAAATTATTGATGTTATAGGTAGAATATAGTTCTGTGGTGAAAATCAACTCAGTAATAAGAAATGAAGTATTATTTTCATAGTGCCAAGAAGCCTAATATTTTCTATAGCCATTACTCATTTTTCTGTAACATTGGATATGTATGGTTCTATGTATCTAGTGTTTTTTATCAGTATTATTTATGAATAGATATGGTTTGCAATTATTTATTTTTAATTTTTAAAATTTATTTTAATCTTTTTTGTCTGTGACTGCTACTCCAGTTTTAAAGTTATTTTCACAGCATTCTTTTTGTTATTGAGGAATAGATCTTCTGAAGAAGTTTTCAAAGGGACAACTCCCTAGGTAAAAATGCTTTAAGGTTGAGATTTCTTTTTAGTGTACATATGAAGGAGGAAATATACAGTGAGAAAAAGAGAAAATAAAGAAAGGCCTAAGATAACTGACTACTTCTCTGCTTTTTTTCCTCATTCTCTTTTAATTCTTAGCTGTGCTACTTTATTGAAAATTCTTTCTAGCTTTTCTCAGTATCGTTCTTGTCACTGTCATTTTTACACAGATCAGCTTTTTTGGATATTATTTCTGGAATTATTCAGACTTCACCTTTAATTTTTGCAGGTTGTCAGCTTTTGGGAATAGGATGGTTGCAGTTCAGGCTCAGTGCTCTCATCCGCACGTGAGCAGTAGGTATTGCTTCCTGCCTTAGCCTTCATCTCCATCCAGTGTGGGGATTTTCTGAGTTTTGTCAGCTCTCACTTAGAGGCCATTTATTCCTTTTGTTTGAAGCAGTTTTTCATCACCACCTGTTCTTTCTTTAGAGGGCGTTTATTTTTTTGATGTAAAGCTAAAATAGTTTTGCTGACATAAAAAGTTCTTTTTCATGTTTTATAGCAGGGCTAACGTTTTTCTCATGAAGAGAAACTATAGACCCAAACCTGGGTCATGATTAAAATTAAGACATTTTCAGTGAAGGTATCATGTCAATGTTGATGACTGCTAGTGCTTCTTGTCCTTCTTTTAAGCAGTTCAGCCATCCTTTAAGAAGTTAGGCACCCAACTCCTGTGCCTAACCTTGGAAAAGCCTTGTTTGTGGGAGAGAAGCGTGCTCATTTCAACTTCAGAAAATGTTTATCAGAAATTAGCTTCTCACTTTGTGAACCTGTTTACCTAGGCTGTATTAATTAAATATATGTTGAATGAATGAACTGTTTTTTTGTTGATGGTGGAAGGGTTTTTTCCTTCTTTTTGGTTTAATATTTAAGTGAAAACTTAGGGGTGATTTAAGTGTTTGCAGATTCAATAAGTAGAATAGTCTCAAAAAGAGAATGTTCTGGAAATCTGAAGATAGTCTGAAGGTAATAGTAGTGGGATTTATTAGATAATAACTAGAAAGAATTTCTTGGCAGAACAGAACTTTAGAAAGTTCTAAATATGGCTGTGTAATCTCTTTACAATACTGGCCTTTAAAAAATAAGAATCTTTTACTTGAAATAGTTAAGGGTGGGTCTTTCAGAAGCAGATGTCTAGTTTGTAGCATTCTGTGATCATATAAGAATCAAAAAGTAAGATTAATTTTTATATTCATTTGTAGAAAGACAGTTTATCACTCTCATTAGGAATATTGAGAATCATGTGGGAATGGAAGACCAACTGCTATCTCCCCTGCCCTCCCGTGCCTTCACTGTTCATTTTTATTTGGGTCTTAAAGTGTTCTAGCAGGTCTTTTTTTCCTCCGAGTTTTATTGAGCTATAATTGTTATATAAAATGTTGAGTAACTTCAAGGTATAGTGTGATGATTTGATACAAGTATGTATTGCAAAATCTTTACTCGAGTAAGGTTAGTTAACACATCCTTCACCTCACATAGTCACTACTTTGTTGCTCTTGTTGTGCTGAGAACATTAAAGCTTTACTCTCATAGCAACTTTTAATTGTACAATACAGTGTTGATAACTAATAGTGACCATGCTGTACATTAGATCCCTAGTAGCATGTCTTTTAATAATAGTTGGGCATTTATATTTCTCCTTCTGTTAAAAACTACTATTTACTAGAGATAATGTATGTATTTCATCTTCTCCAGTCCTTAGTCCTGTTGTAGCATTTGTGATCACATGGTATTTTAAAGATAAATTTTCATTTGCTGTTAATTTACAAAAAACATTTCATTATTCTCAAATGGAATATTTTACATAGTGTAGAAATAATAAACTGTTTATTCCCATTTTCTTTTTCATTAAGCTGTTAATCTTTACTTTGAATTCCGGATTTGCTAGCCAATATTTGATAATTACTATTATTAGAGATGAGTTGTGTGTGATTGGGTATGCCTCTGTGTGTATGTGTACTTGTAAATGCTGTGATATCTAAAATTTCTTGTCATAAATTTTCAAAATCTCAGAGATTACGTGTAAAGAAAAAGGCAGTAAACCAAGTTGTTTATTAAGTTCTTTATGAATACTTATTTTTTAAATTGAAAAGCAGCATAATTAAAAACAGTCGACACATTAATACAGTAAAGATTTTAGGGAATTGTACTCATAAAAGTAATTATGGTTTTGAAACTAAATAATTGAAAAATTTTAAAAGAAGGAAGATTGCTTATAAATTTTTTTGTTAGAGTGTAGTTTTCTTTTTTTTTATTCCAAGGAATAAATAAATGCAATATCAGCTTTTGCCATAAATGAAGTAATTATATGACATTTATATTTTTGTTACTTATCTTTAGGCATTGCAGTCACATAAACTTGGGAAAATAGAAGTATCTAGAGTAAATATTCTCTCTTATAATATTTGTCTTGGTGGGTTTCTTTTTTTTCCTGCAGTTTAAGAATGATGATTTAAAAAAAAAAAAACACTTTTCTTTTTTTCTTAGCCTCTTGAATTGCTTTGGCACTCATTAGATGAATGGCTAGTTTTAATAGCTACAGAATTGATGAAAAACAAAAAGGACTCAACGGATATCACTTCTATTTTGCTGAAACAAAAAGGCCAAGATCAAGATGGTACTTCCATTCCTCCATTTGAACCTCCAGGACCTGGGAGCTATGAAAATCTGTCCACTGGCACAGGGGAATCTAAACCAGATGCGCTTGGAGGGAAACAGGAAGCCAGTGCAGACTGTCAGGATGTTATTTCTATGACAGCTAACCGGCTAAGTGCTGTCATTCAAGCTTTTTACATGTGCTGTTCTTGTCAGATGCCTCCAGGGTAAGAAAGTTTCTGCTTATTTTGTGTGCTGATCTCTGCCTGTCAGTAACCAGTGTTGTGGCTGGAGCAGCCCTTGTGGTTCTTATTATGATTGCAAGACACCCTTCAGCAATAACTATCAGGAAACTTTGAAAAAAAAAAAAAGGTTTATTACTTACAGGACCTGGAAATTGCATGACACACCTGGGGCCACACAGCAAGGTTGCCAGTAGAAAAAAAGCTTGAGGGCTTGGGGTTCTGTTTTTATTGGAGTTTAAGGTAGAGGCCTGGGGTTTCAAAAGCTCACTCTTTATTGCTGAATTTGAAACATTGAGAGTGGGAATTTAAAGCATGAGAAAACACAAGTGGCTCAAACCGTCAGTTATCAAAATCAATCAAGATCTCTGAAACAAAGGAGCTTGGAGATGAGGGGTGGCTCTTTATCTAGTTGTGGATCTGGCATTGTGTTTATTGGAGATAGTCATCTTTGAAGTGGACAAAGTGGAGGCCATCTGATAGATTATCCTGGTTTGTAGTTTGAATGTATCTGGTGATTTTCCTGAGTGGCCCATCTAGCAATAGGCACGAAGTTTATCCATATATGAGCTGTTGTGGTTACTTCTCTGAATTTTACATCAAGTTGTCCTAATCTGTCTTATATGAATTTGGAAAAGGAGCAGTTTTAGTTCTCAGTGATTCCAAGTAAGAAGGGTGGGAGAAAAATTGGAAACATTAATTTGGAGAATTTTAGCTAGATGTTGGAGGAAATGAAAATTCAGTATCCAGTCCAGTTTACAGGTAGGGAAAAAACCTCAAAGACAGTTAAGAGGACTAGAATCTGATATCTACAAGGGTGTACTGTAATTTTCCATTGAAATGTAATTTTTCTCTTTACTGTTGCCCTCATTCCTATCAGAGATAATCAAAGTAAGACTAGTATGTTTGCACAGTAAATCGAGTTTTGTTAAACTTGACCTGGTTATTTATATAGTGGAGGAAGAATAGTGATTGGTCATTTAGGCTCCTTTTTGTCTGTTTTGCCAGAACTTTTCATAAGGAATCTCAGATTGAACGTTTAAAAGCCTCTAGAGGCTAAGAAGCCAAGCCAAGGACTCACCATCACATTTTGCCTGCAGTGCCTATAGATTTAGGTGAATTCCTCTCTTCTTGAGGTCCCCAAAATATCTTGAAGTTTCTGGGCCTGCCAGGAAGTGACCTTCCTTACTTACCTGGTAACTCTGCCAGGAACCCTGTAAGCAAGGTACCAGGTTGATTTTTCCACAGTTTTATTGGCTTCATAAAATTAACACCCTTAGTTCCCTAAAGTTGTCTGGTCATATCAGAGTCTATACATTCTTCTGTCAAAGGGAGACATTCCAGTCAAAGCTTTGGCAGTATAACCGGTGTTTTCAATTGTGTCGTGTTAACAAGGAGAACAGATTTTTACTGAACTTACGCAAGTTACTATATTGCCGTGAAAATAAGGATACCCAGAGAGTTTCCAAATTCTGGAGGGATCAGGTTAGGAGAAAAAGTAGTTGTTTCATGTTTGTTCACAGAGGTATGCTTTACCAAATTGTTGAGTTATTGCTAGTGTAGAAGGAGAAGTTTCTGTAAGTCTGAAAAGCAAAATATTGAAGAAGTAGCAGTGTTTCAAACAAAAATTCATAAAAATTGTGATCATCCTTCATGAATTCATTAAGTCCTATATAATTCTTGATATTGATCTTTGGTTAACAGTGTTATGAATCTGTTTTTCCCTTAGAGTTCTATAAATGCTTACCCTGTTCAGTGGTAGGATGTGAAAATTATCAGAAACTTGTATTTGTCAGAGTCCTTTCCATGAATCTCCTTAAAGATGAAGCACCTTTGCAAAAGCATCAGAGTAAAATAATAACTGGCTGTAATTGGGAAAAGACTTGAAAAATGCCAGTGGTTGAAGATATGATGAGAGTTCATTGTAATGCAGTTGACAGAGGAATTTGGTTATTTCTGTGACACACAACATTTTAAGATGATAGCTGGAATTATGATGAATAATATTACATATCAGAGTTTTAGGAAATTTCGTGTTATTTCTGGAAAACTTATGTTAATAATACATATCCAAATAAGGATATTGATAAAGAAGGTTTAGCATTATTTCTTATCTGACGTTTAATGTATCAGATAAGCCTAATTAGTTTAATGTCTCTTTTTATAAGGAGAGAAAACATATCTTTTGAGATGTTCCAGGGGCCTTTTGAAAAATCCAAAAGTTACTTCTAGGTCAAAAAGACTTCGTTTAGAATTTGATTTGGGGAAGTTTGTTTAAAAATATGAAAAAGATTTTAGACACTTGACTAAATCGGATCACAGATCTTTATGAAATAATAATTATCTACCTAACCAAAGTGACAGATGATTTCAAAGGCAAATGCATATACTTACGTTGTTGTGAGCAAATCTTAACTCTTCCTATTGAGAAGACTCATTTTTCTTAAGTAATCAAATACCCGATTAAGATAGCATGGGACTTCCCTGGTGACTCAGATGGTAAGGAGTCCACCTGTACTGCAGGAGACCCGGGTTCAAACTCTGGGTTAGAAAGATCCCCTGGAGAAGGAAGTGGCACCCATTCCAGTATTCTTGCCTGGAGAATTCCATGGACAGAGGGGCCTGTGGGCTACAGTCGATGGGGTCACAAAGAGTTGGATATGACTGAGCGAGTTTCACTTAATCACTTAAAGACAGCATGAAATACAGGAAATTATTTTGCTAAAATACAAAATCTTTGCTTTTCTAGCCAGATTACTTAGAGGGTAAAGGAAAACTTTTTACAGTTTCTTTCTCTATCAGCAGCAGACAAACACTGCAGGAAAACTGTCCTTTTAGCAGATGAAAAAAATTGCATAAACATATCATTGATAATAAAGCTTGTTGGGGAAAAAAGACAGCCTGCCAGTACAGGTAAAATCCTTTCATTCTGTATCGTTCCACCTTCCTGTCTTTCCTATATCATTTGTTCTTTATTTCCTTCTTTCCTCTTCTGAAATAACCAGCTTTACTTTAGGACAAAATTACTTAAAATTTTCTTAACAAGGGGGTGATAGGACGAGATGGTTGGATGACATCACCGACTCAATGGACACGAGTTTGAGCAAACTTCCCTTCCCTGTGAAGGACAGGGAAGCATGGCATGCTGCATTCCATGGGGTTGCAAAGAGTTGGACAGGACTTAGCGACTGAATATCAACACCTTTCTTATTCCAAAACACATCCTACTTTCCTTGCATTCAGAGACAGTTCCTCTGTTATTTTCACTAGTTTAAATTGAATATATTAATCAGAATTCTTAACCCTTAGAAACTTTACTTTCTAGTGAAAACTGAGAAGCAAGCAACTGTAAACTGCCTGCTATATCAGAATTCTTTGTATTAACAAATTTATGAATAAGTTGATAATTTCTAGAAGCACATGCTTCCTTATAGTATAATTTTTCAGTGTGGTACAAGACATGTTTACCAAGGAGAACCAAATTTATCATTAGCCCCTCTGTAATGAAAAGCTCAAAGTGGATAAACTGATATTCAGTATTAGTGTTTTACCTTATTTGGAAATGACCCAGATAGTCAATAAATTTTCCATCATTTAACTTAGCAGAACTCTGAAGTTTCAAGTCACCAAAGAGATTCGGGAAACTATTTTTAAGAAGACATTCCATAAAATACGTATGGATGTGAGAGTTGGACCATAAAGAAGGCTGAGTGCTGAAGGATTGATGCTTTTGATCTGTAGTGTTGGAAAAGACTCTTGAGAGTCCCTTGGACTGCAGGGAGATCAAACCAGTCAATTGTAAGAGAACTCAGTCCTGAATATTCATTGGAAGGACTGATGCTGAAGCTCCAATACTTTGACCACCTGATGTGAAGAATCGAATCATTGGAAAAGACCCTGATGCTGGGACAGATTGAAGGCAGGAGGAGAAGGGGACCACAGAGGATGAGATGGTTGGATGGCATCACCGGCTTGATGGACATGAGTTTGAGCAGGCTCCGGAAGATGGTGAAGGGAGGCCTGATGTTCTGTAGTCCATGGGGTGCAAAGAGTTGGACGTGACTGAGCGACTGAACAACAACAACAAAACTATTGCTGAAAATTCACCTAAACTCTTATTCTACTTACATCTCTTTAAATCACTTATTCTTAACAATTATGTTTAGATTACTCATGAAAGTCTCATGAGACATTAGGCAAAATTGGTCATCATCCCAAGTAATTTTTCTTACTGACAAATTTTGTAACCTAGATAACATGAACTTATTTGAATAGTAAACCCAAGTAGAATAAAAGCTGTATGTCTATATTATATCTGATATTGATAAATTTGAGACATGACTTTTAATTGAACTAACAAACTTAAACTACCTTTTATTTGTAGAAGATTATCCCAGATCACATGGAATTGAAAAATGTTGGATTAGTTCATGTATTACTGAGTTTCAGAATACTTAATTCATAGTATTTATTTTTAAGCCAATTAAATACAGCTTTTTTTACAAATTAATTTTGTCAATACTATCCAGAGATAGAGAAAAAAAGTCACTTGCATGTAATGTATATCCATAGGCATACAGAAACATGCAGCCAGACAGAACCACCCTATAGTTTCCATTCCAAAATTTTCCCTGTGAATCAGGTGCAACAGTATACAACTTACTATTTTATAGTTTACCTTTGAGTCCAGATTGTGTCTGGCAGATGGAACAAGTTAAGGTTACCTGCTCCTGACTAGAGCTTTTTACTAGGATTTGTGGAGACTTCTAAGATTTGTATTTGTCTTTGGCAAGTTATCTTCAGGAGGGTGTGGACTAGATTTTCAGTAAGAGAGATTTTACAACAGTTTATATTTTAAAAAGGCCTCTTTCCCTCCCACTTTTTCCTTCAGTCTCTGGTGATTGTGGGCAGAATTTTAGTTACCTTCTTGGATATTTATGTTTCAAAGACATGATGAGACTTACATCTTCAGGGACAGAGGAAGAATATAAATTTCCTCCTAGGATTTTTAGTGCCTTTTGGATGGTTTTTGTATCCCAGCAAAAGGTAGTAGGGCTACCTTGTACTTAGGGTGAGTGTCCTGTAAAAATAATTCTCTGGACTCAGGGTCAAATGGGGCTTTTCCAGGGTTAAAAATGAAGAGGCAGTTTGGTCACTTTGGTCATGGACATGATGAATCCATTGGATCATGCCAATTTTGCACAGCAGGGGATGGACCTCATCTTAATATTTTCCATTCACAGTGAGCCTTGGCAGTGATCACTATGATGGAAAAGTTGGCATGGGGTCAGGCATTAAATACCCAAGTGAGGGGAGGCAGTGCCCTGGTAATGAATATTGGTGGGTCCAGGGGCCTTTTGCCTTCTCGTGTCCCTTTCTTTCCTCACTCACAGCCTTGATAACCCTGTCAGCTTTTGATTTGGCAGCAGGGAAGCCTCATGAGGCATGTTTCCTAGTTCTGCCTTGTGCAGGAGAAAGTGGAAAGTGGGTCAGGATCTGTATTAGACTATTGTTCTTGTTCAGTCGCTCAATCTTGTCCAACTCTTTGCCACCCCATGGACTGCAACACGCCAGGCTTCCGTGTCCTTCACTATTTCCCATACTTTGCTCAGACTCATGTCTGTTGTGTCAATGATGCCATCCAACCATCTTATCTTCTGTCAGTTAAGGAGTAGTTTTTGATTTCTGTTTCTACTTCTTGTTTTTTTTTTTTTTTTTTACCTTAATCTTATGTGTTGTTCCTGGAAAATTTTAGATGACAACACTGTGAGCCCCTTTGTAGGTGGCTGCTTTCCTTTCCAGGGTGTCCCAAGGGAGCATTCCAGAATGGTGGTCTGCCTATATTAGCATCATATGCTCAGGCTCTTGGGAAAAGCTCCCAGGCATCTGAAATGTAATATACAATTTTAGCATATTAGCATGCATGACATTGAATAATGCCCAGGAAGTGGCCAGGAGGTTTTGTGTTTATCAGAGAGCTAGTGTACCTCCTCAGGGTTCCTAGGAGGCGCTGGCATCAGAGGTTTAGAATTTTTTTATTTGTCCATTCATTTTTTTGGAGAAGGTAATGGCAACCCACTCCAGTGTTCTTGCCTGGAGAATCCCAGGGATGGGGGAGTCTGGTGGGCTGCTGTCTATGGGGTCGCACAGAGTCGGATACGACTGAAGCAACTTAGCAGCAGCAGCAGCACACACATTAATAGTCAGTTAAGGTCTTTATCATTAGTGGTCTCATCATCTCATTAGACCATACGGCCTTGATCACACTTCTCTGAGATTGTTGGATTATGGCATCCATAACCTTTTGGGGTGGATGCCTTAGGCAACACATGATGGGCACTATGTAAAAGCACGTCGCAGCAAGTCAGACCCTCAGCAAGTGGTACTCTTTTCCCAGATGGTGTTACTCACCTGAGTTAAGTGATAGTAAGCAGGCTGCAGCTAACAGGCATTCCCCTTGATTTACTGCAGTGGTAATCATGCAGTCCTGCTGATTATGCCAACCGTTTTATGTGCCAGTCTCCACCTATCAATAACCAGTGTTGTGGCTGGACTAATCCTTGATTCTTACTATGATTACAGATGTCCTTCAGCAATAACCATTGGGAACCTTTGAGGGGAGAAAGATTTATTACTTCTAGGACCTGGAAATTACATGGCACATGTGGGGTCACACAGCGAGGTTATTGTAGAGGGAGTGAGAAAATATGCATATAAGCCTGGGGTTGAGGGTGGAGGGGCACTTGGATTTTGAAAAATGAAAGTCACTCAGTCGTGTCCGGCTCTTTGTGACCCCATGGATTATATAGTTTTCTTCAGGCCAGAAGACTGGGGTGGGTAGCCATTCCCTTCTCCAGGGGATCTTCCCAACCCAGGGATCGAACTTGGGTCTCCCATATTGCAGGCAGATTCTTTACCAGCTGAGCCACCAGAATACTGGAATGGGTAGCCTATCCCTTCTCCAGTGGATCTTCCCAACCTAGGAATCAAGCCATGGTCTCCTGCATTGCATGCGGATTCTTTACCAGCTGAGCTGTCAGGCCCTATAGTGACATGAATGAATTACATCCCAAGACACTCTGTTTCTCTTTAATTATATGGTCATCATGTAATATTCTGATTATTTTTTATTTTTCAAATCTTTGTCCAGGGAATCCCAAGAATAATGGAGTGGGTTGCCATGCCCTTCTCCAGGGGATCTTCCAACCCAGGGATCAAACCCACGTCTCTTGTATCTCCTGCATTGGCAGGCGGGTTCTTTACCACTACCGCCACCTGGGAAAGGTTTTGAGGACTCACTTTTTATTGGTGAATTTAAAACATACAAGTGGGAATATAAAGTATGAGAAGAGTAAAAGTCAGGTGATCCAAATGGTCAGTTATCAAAGTTAACCAGAATCTCTAAACACAGGAGCCTCAGTGGGAGGCATTCTGGCACTTTATCTAGTCCTGGGGCTGGCATTGTGTTTATTCAAGATAGCCGTCTTTAAAGTGGATGCCTCACCAACCAAGCCTTAAGTCAGGCACTTGCATTACAAAGCAGAGAAAACCCAGTTTCTGATGAAGAAAAGCTATAATTTCTTTGTAATAGCAGAAATAAAAAATACAATGCTGTTTTGGTTCTATTCTAATCTTCAGGATACTCATTGAACTGATCTGGAATTAATACAGAATATTTGAGTTTTAAACATCCATATGTGTTATTAACATGTAGGATGGTGAGTGTTACTTTGTATAGGATCATTTAATTATATGTTGGCAACAGAGATACTTAAAACTTCGAGGTTTTTAAAAAGTCACTTTATATCATCTGTTAATGAAAAATTATTTTATTATCTATATGAGTGTGTGTGTATAGTTATATATTTCACATTATAAATTGACTAGGCATGCCTCAGAGTCTATAAAGAAAATCCAATCCCCATTTTCTTTTTTGATTAGAAGCCAGTCAAATCCAATACATAGTCAAATTTACCATATCATCAACTTTTGTCTATGTGTTCTGATTGTTTTTTACCCTTCACAGAATGACTTCGCCCCGTTTCATTGAATTTGTCTGCAAACATGATGAAGTTTTAAAATGCTTTGTTAACAGGTAAAACTTTCTTGGTTTAATGGACTGCTCTTGTAACTTTTTCTTTCTTACAGTTTTTATCTCAACAGAAAAAATATTACTTCTATTATTATCTAAAAAATGTTCATTGACAAGTACAAGTATAGTAGGTGTGGGTTAATATGTATTTTTATTCTATTTCAATATCTGTGTATCTAAATTTATATGTCACTTAATGCTACTCATCCTTCCCATTTATACAAGCAGTGCATGTTTTTCTTTTAGGAATCCCAAGATTATATTTGACCACTTTCACTTCCTTCTCGAATGTCCTGAATTGATGTCAAGATTCATGCATATCATAAAGGCACAGGTAGTGCTTTTTAAAATCTCTCTTTAGCCTGTCTAAGGAAAATTAAGTTTTTAATTTGAATACTATTCAGTAATTACTAGAGACCACCTACTGTAAGTGAAGTGACATTACCTTATTCTTTAGTATATGGCATTACCCTAATGTGTTACTTTTGTATGAGGTGTAAATTTGAGAAATGTGTATTGAGTGCCTACTGTGTGCAAAGATAGCACCTTGTCACATTCCTGAAATGGAACACTAATCCTGTAAGGCCAGTGGTTCTTGGGGATTTTATCCCCAAATACATTTGGAAAATATAACAAATGCCTTGTTGGGGATTTATAAAGCATATCAGCAGTTTACTAAAGGCTTTGGAAGCCCTTTGGTAAATACAGTGGTTTAACTTTGTTAACCCTCCAAACTTATTTGACCTGAGAGCTTTCCTTCCCAAGGGTTCATTCCGTATATCTCATTTTTATGAGACGTGCTTGGGAAAAGCTCATTTTGCTACTTGCCAGCTATGTGACTTTGGGCATCTTTCTAATATTCTTGAGCCTTGAGATCTTCTTTTACAAAAACAGAGATAATGATTCTTTAACTTCATAAAACTGCTGTTGTGAAGAATATGTTTTAAATAGTGACTGGTATATATATTCAATAAGTGGTAATTGTTTTGGAGATCAAAAGCATATGTTCTATCTCCAAAGGGATCTTAATTCAGCCTAGCAGGGGAGATAATAAATATACCTGTAAAATACTGTAATTGTAGTATCACAGTTTTACCTAGTTCTTCAGGAGTTTGAGGGAGGAAGGGCTTGTGTTTGGCTGCTGTAGTCAAGGGAGATTTTAAAGACGAGGTGGATTTTAATCTAGACTTTGAAAAACATGCAAATTTTTGATAGGAATAAATGGGGAAGATGAACATTCTAGCCAAGATATGGGTCAGGGCATGTAGATGGAAAAGTTGGTTAAAGCAGGAATTTTGTGTAGGTGAGGAATGAGAGTAGATTAGGGTTATACTACATGGAATCATGATTGCCAGATTGAAGAATTTTCATTTGCTAGACTGTCAGGAGCCACTCGGAGAAAGCAATGGCAACCCACTCCAGTACTCTTGACTGGAAAATCCCATGGATGGAGGAGCCTGGTAGGCTGCAGTCCATGGGGTCGCTAAGAGTTGGACACGACTGAGCGACTTCACTTTCACTTTTCACTTTCATGCATTGGAGAAGGAAATGGCAACCCACTCCAGTGTTCTTGCCTGGAGAATCCCAGGGACTGGGGAGCCTGGTGGGCTGCTGTCTATGGGTCGCCCGGAGTCGGACACGACTGAAGTGACTTAGCAGCAGCAGCAGGAGCCACTGATAACTTTATTTCAGGAGAATAACATGATCCTGCCAAAGTTTTAGGAAATAATTTGTCTGAAATGTAGGCTAGACTGGAGGCAAAGGTTTGGTTATTAGTCGTAAGGTAAATGCTATAGGTGTTTTAAAATGTCTTCAGGGACAGTGATCCTTTCAATAATTAAAAAAAAGCTAAGAACTAAGCCTTATAAAATTATACACATGTATATAGGTCTTTGGCATCTGTTTAATAATGATGATATAAAAGAGAAAGTAGTGGTAATAACTTACATTTATTGAATGCTAACTTTAGGTCAGGTTCCATACATTTGTTTTATATAGATTATTTTATTTTCATACCAATCATATGATATAGCTACTTATTTACTGAAGAGGTTAAATAACTTAAGTCATTCAGCTGCTTAGTGGGGGAACTAGAATCTAAAAAATTTTCTCTGGTTCTTAAATTCATTTTCTTAATCTACACTATTATCCATTCTAGGGTAAATGCAATTATAGGTAAAAGAAACTTATAGTTTTTGAAAGAGGTAGTTTGTTATTTTTAATACTGTCTCTGTTTTTCACTTCCTTTTCCCTCTTCCCTTCCTGAGTGATTCATTCAAAAACCATCTGGATTAGCTATCCACCTTCTCGACTCACAGAAGGGGTTTTGTCACCTAACCAATACAGGTGTCCACATGGCATAGTGGTGGCCCAGTGAGAGGTTTTGGAACTTGGATGTGCTAAAGGAGGGTGTATGTGTGGAAGAGGAGCTCAACATAGAGTGTGTGAGTTGGAGCAGTATATGGAGGATGTCCAGTGTGCAAGCTGGTGATAGTTGCTCAGAGTAGTTTGACAGAACTTGAGTGGAGTAACAGAGCTTGAGTGGGGTATAGGGTGTCTATGCAATGAATGGTCCACATCAGTGACAGAAGATTGATTATGTATGAGGTAGGGCAGTTGACTGAATTAGTAAAGATAATGGAAGCCTAGCGTCTTACTGTTGGAGAAAGGAATTAAAAGATGGAGGAAGACAATGAATCATGTACTGTTGAATTAGAATTGAAGATACCAGTGTGAACTTAAGAGTTTCCAGTGTCGGTAGATAGATATAGCAAATCTGGGACCCACTTCTTGGCCTCTGAATACCATTCTCAGTAGACTAGGGCCTGTTGGAGAAATGGCTAATTTAGGGAACGTGTGAGATGAACCTGCATCATCTTATCGTGCAAAAAAGTTGTTCAAAGAATGATGAGATTGTGTCAAAATGATTCAGAAGCAGCTTGAATAGGCTCTAGTGGCCAAATTTGGAATAATTTGAACATCAAAATAAATATTGATGGCAAAATACTGCAAATAAAATTGAAGCTCATAAGTCTATAGTGAAAGAATTAATGAATAAATGGAAACTATGATGAAGGGTGGTATATTTTTATAATCTCAAAGCATCTCCTTTTAGAATACTAATTATAAAGATTAAAAAGGAACTTTACAGTGGAAAAGTTTGGCAATGGTCCCAGCAGACATACCAGTGTGCCAGGACTGAGAATATGGCATCACTTCTTAGATACTGTTGACAAAGATACACACCCTGAATTTAATCATGGGAAATCATGGTTGTTGTTATTCTGTCACTAAATTGTGTCCCATTCTCTGTGACACCATAATAATCAGACTAACTCTAATTGAGAGACATTCTGCAATATAACTTACAATATAAGCAATCTTTAAATGTAGGTCCTGAAAATTAAGAAAGCACAGAACAACTGTGCCAAATGAAAGAGACAGATATTAATAAATACAGTTCATGAGTCATTACGCTATACAGGATATTATTTGGAACCTGGCAAAACTTGAAATGGGGGTCTGAAGATTAGATATATCAGTGTTAATTTCCTGATTTTGATGATTGTGAACTGCTTATGTAGATGAATTCTCTTGTTTGTAGGATATATACACTAAAGTATTTTCTAGGACTGTCTGGACATCATGTTAGCAACTTACTCACATTAGGGGGAAGAAGACACCATTGTACTATACTAAGAAACTGGAGGCTATGACCGAAAAAAGTAATAACAACTACCTCTGCTAAGATTGACTTCTTCTTCTGTTGGTGGTTTTCAGGTGGCCTGGTAGTTAAAGGGAGAGCAATATTTTGTATTGCTGTACAAATACTGTTAAGCGGAGACTCTGTTATCAGTCCTGTTTTGTGAATTATTTTATGGAAATACAGGTACTCAGAAAGTTTACATACAGAAATGTGTCCTTTGGTTTTGTAGGCATATGTACATATATGTGTTGGGGAGATATTTTGATCTTAACAGGTAACTTACTAGCTTAATGTTACATTTGAATTACTTTTTAAAAAAAGTTGCCATATGTGTTTATTTTAAAACTGGTTCTCATTTTCTAGATAAAGGATAGAGTTTAATATTTAATCTCTTATAATGGCAAAGGTTTATTGTCATTTAAAATACTTATTTGCAGTCATTTTAACATTGGTGTGAGTGATAAGAGCAGTATGTGTTAGCATCCTCAGTTCAGTTCAGTTGCTCAGTCGTGTCCGACTTTGTGACCCCATGGTCTACAGCGCACCAGGCTTCCCTGTCTGTCACCAACTCCCGGAGCCTGCTCAAGTTCATATTCATTGAGTTGGTGACGCCATCCAACCATCTCGTCCTCTATTGTCCCCTTCTCCTCCTACCTTCAGTCTTTCCCAGCATCAGGGTCTTTTCCAATGAGTCAGTTCTTCGTATTAGGTGGCCAAAGTTAGGATTCTGGGAGGTGAGTATTTGCACAAATTACCTAACCTCTTGGTTCTGCATTTTTCCCTTCTGTAAAATGGGGATAATAATAATGAGTCCCTTTTTCTCAGAGTATTGTAAAGGTTATATGTGAAAATGCATGTTAAATGCTTAAAATAGTACCTGGCTTATAGGTGCTTTAATAAACGTTAGCTAATTTATGATTATAATAATAACTGTCTTCATTTAATCCTCAGAATTAGCCCTTCCAAGTAGGTATGATTTCCCCCACTTTACAGGTAGGAAGACTGAGAGGATTACATGTAGGAAGTTCTGAGACGATTGGTAATTCCCTTCAGGTCACAAACCTAGTAGTGATAGATCTGGGATTTCAAAACATTGTTCATCAAAATTCAAAGCCCGTATTTAAATACATTACTTCTGTGTAATGTTTTCTCCTCTTTTACCTAGATTTTAGGAATAATCAGCATTAAAATGTCAAGCACTTACATTCTAGTCTGTGTACTAAAAATGAAATATACCCAGTAATGAATATAACAATAGCAACATTTTATTCAAGATGTGGAAAACTTCTAGAAGTATAGATAAAATTATACATTTAATTTTGGAAAGGGAACATTTTTTCTTATTGGAAGAACAGATATTAAAAGGCAAAAATTAATCTTGCACAAGTTATTTTCATAAAAATATTTTATTAAGAATTGGTTGAAAGTGGTGTTTAAGTCTTTTGAAGCAAAACTAATATTTAGCTCAGATAAAGAAATTTACTGGTGTCCTAAAAATTGCATGAGAGAGAACCTCTTTGTGGTGTTGAATATTGATCATATTTATCTCTTGAAACTGTTGCCTTTTCTGGTATTGCAGCACCCTGATTCTCCTTTGACTTTCCTAGCTGTGTGTATCATTTGGTAATAAGCAAATTCTCAGTATTGACCTGTGATCATAAACTTCTCCATTCTTGGTGTATGTCCCTGTATCTTTAATGTCTTGAACATGAGATATTACCTTGTCTCCTATATTATCTTCATTCATGACTCTTTCTAGTGTCTCACCTGCAGAACATTCTAGTATTTATTTCCAAGCTCTTAGTAGTTATATCCCTATTAACCTTAAATTCAGAATTTATAAGATCTCATTTGTTATCTTCACCAGTACCTTCTAGGAATTGGGGTAGATAGTGGTGGGGCAGGGGGTTCCCCCTCTAAGCTATTTCTGATGTAAATTTCTGTCCTTAGAGTCCTTCTCTTAAAGGAGTAATGTCTTTCAGATTTTCTTAATTATTCTTTCCCACCATGACCAGGACCATATCACTCAATTACTAGTATTTCAGCTGCTGTGTAGATGGCCTCCCTTTATCCTGGTACTACTCTCATTTTAATTACTGCATTTACCATGCTATTTCTCTGACCAGGTACCTTCAGTGGCCATTGTGTCTTGACTCAAAGGATCCATAATTATGTCCTTGATTTACTTACAAAAACTTATTTCCTTCAATGTATATAGGGTTATGCTGGCACCTTCACTGCCTCTTCCAGGGGATGTGGTTTCTTTTGTGCCTTTTTTCTTGTCTCCCTTAGCCTGGTGTGCTTTCTTTTCCTCCTGCTCGAGCAGATCCTACCCACTTATAAGTCCTGGTTCAGACCAGGATCCCATGAAGCCTTTGTACTCCACTCATCTACACAGTCTCAAAATTCTTGGTGCACTGTGATCTGTACATTACTGTTTAGAACTTGGTATCATTATATGTGTTGTATTGTTTCAGTGTTAGTCTCATCTCTTTATACTGAACAGTTTCTAGCAGTGAAATTTTTACAGCTCTTGTTACCTGGAGTATCCGCACATTCTAGGTACTTGGTAATATTTTCAGATTAATAAAATTACAAATCACTTACACTTTGCGTATCTGGCAAATGAACAAAAGGTAGAGACTATCTTAACTGTTCACAAGATCTTATTTTTCAGTTTTTAGGGTAGAGGAAGGAAAGAAAAACAGTTTAACAAATTCCATTTTAGTTGCTGCATATGTTCGAAGGATAGAAGTTAGAATTAGGTGTAAAGATTGTTTTCATAGAAAATTAAATGGAATATGCAACATAATTTTTCTGGATATGGAAATTCATTTTTACAAACCTTTTGGGGTTTAAAAGAAATAGAGTGTGTGTTCAATTGTGTGTCTGATATTAAATTCTTCTAATTTATCAAGTCTTCTCTGTAGATAATGCAGGGAATTAAAGGAAATACACTATCTAGGTAGCAAAGTATTTCAACTTAGATTGGCCTTTTTGTGAATAGTAAATAAAATGTCAGATCATTATTTAGAACTAATTATAAGTGTATAAGAATGATTATTTGTAGAAAGGACATTTAGAATGCTAGTTAAGTAAATCTTATAGTTAAGTGACTGCAGTCCTGCTAACATATTTCACTGTTATTTGTTGGGGTAGCCATTTAAAGATCGCTGTGAATGGTTCTATGAACATTTGCATTCAGGACAGCCAGATTCAGACATGGTGCACAGGCCAGTGAATGAAAATGATATCCTGCTGGTTCATAGAGGTATGTTTAGAAATGATATGTGTATAAGACACAAAATACTAGTTTTTGTAAATTTTAGTATGTAAAATTAACCACTGCTACATATTTAGATTCTATTTTTAGGAGTAGCTGTGAAGTTGTGTCAAAAGCAAATTGTGCAAAGCTAAAGCAAGGAATTGCTGTACGGTTCCATGGAGAAGAAGGCATGGTGGGTATACAAATAAGTGTTGTTAAGATCACTGTCTATAAAAGATTGAAAAGCCTTTGCATAAAGTTTAATATTTAATTGATAATGGAAGAAATTTAATCTTATTATAATTTAGAAAAAATTTCATCATTGTATTTCTATTGATACTTAATCTTATTTTCTTGAACTCAGGGTCAAGGTGTTGTCCGTGAGTGGTTTGATATTCTGTCTAATGAGATAGTCAATCCTGATTATGCATTGTTTACCCAGTCAGCTGATGGTAAGTTGTACAGTTAAGATGACTTTTTCTGTGATTTGTCACATTTTCAGACTGCACTACTTCAGTGCCTTTTATCCTTTGATTTCTACAGTAGCCTGTGAGCTAGGGTGACTGTTCCCTTTTCGTAGATGAGGAAATTGAAATTCAGAGTTTTTGTCTATGATAGCCATTCACAAGTGGTAGGATCATGAATAGAACCTGACTCAGCGTAGCATTCTTTCCTCTATAAGCAGTTGGTTCTCAAATGCTTATCTCAAGTACTGTTGCTGGCCTCCAGGAAGTTTTCTTCAGTTATTTGTAAAATAAAGCTAAATTTATTCAATTTAAGGCTTGCCCTTTAGTCTACTTTTCTTGAATTAAAATTTCCTTTTATAAAATGGTGCTAGGAGATGAACTTTTAAAAAAATATAAGTCCTTGTTTGGAAAAATTAAAATTTGCTAACCCTATATGAGTTTCCAACTCTGGGAAGTTTTTTGATCATTAAAAGCAAGTCTAGAAGTCATGGTATTAAATCTTAACTTATAGTATGTTTGCATTACTATAGTAACTTTGTTTTCAGTCCTTTTAAAAGATTGACGTGGTAACTAAAAAGCTTTTATTTAATCATGTAATACAGATAAAAGACTCTTCCTTATTGAAATGTTGTTTGCTGCCTACAGACTTACAGTTTGATATTGTAGGCTAAAGGGCTTCCCTGGTGGCTCAGACGGTATAGAAATCTGCCTGCATTGTGGGAGACCTGGGTTCGATTCCTGGGTGGGGAAGATCCCCTGGAGAAGGGAATGGCAACCCACTCCAGTATTCTTGCCTGAAGGATTTCACGGACAGAGGAGACTGCTGAACTGCATCCATGATTCCTAAGAGCTGGACACAACTAAGTGACTAACACACATACATTGTAGACTAAATGGAAGTGGTTACCACCTCATGTGTATAAGATATACCTGAGAGTTTTCTAACTTAATAAGACTTACATCCAAGTGAAGGTGGGATTTCAGGTTTTAAATGCTTTGTACAGTTGCTTTTGTTTTCTGAAAATTTTTTCTTTCTCAGTGTTTAAATTTTTCTGTAAGAAGAGAGTGTCTCATTAATTATAGTTTCTGATTGCATTCAACCAAGCCACCAGAAATCTCCACTGAATAAGAAGGATGACTGTAAGAGAAGCAAGTGGGGCTGGGCTTCATGATGCTAGGCAAATGCAGGAATTCACCTGTTTGATGGGCTCCTCAAATACACTTGGTCTATTTGAGATTATTTAGGAATGTGGGACTTGCTGCTTTATTTCTGTAACCTTTTGATTATTTTCTCTGAGATAAATTGGCATCTTTGTGATTTTTATGACAAATTTGATGAAGCCCTGGTTTAGCTATTTAGACCTAATCTCTGAAGCAGGATTTAGCATTCAGTTCAGTTCAGTCGCTCAGTTGTGTCCGACTCTTTGCGACCCCATGAATCCCAGCACGCCAGGCCTCTGTGTCCATCACCAACTCCCGGAGTTCACTCAAACTCACGTCCATCGAGTCGGTGATGCCATCCAGTCATCTCATCCTCTGTTGTCCCCTTTTCCTCCCGCCCCCAGTCCCTCCCAGCATCATGATCTTTTCCAATGAGTCAACTCTTTGCATGAGTTGGCCAAAGTATTGGAATTTCAGCTGCAGCATCAGTCCTTCCAATGAACACCCAGAACTGATCTCTCTTAGGATAGACTGGTTGGACCTCCTTGCAGTCCAAGGGACTCTCAAGAGACTTCTCCAACACCACAGTTCAAAAGCATCAATTCTTTGGCGCTTAGCTTTCTTCACAGTCCAACTCTCACATCCATACATGACCACTGGAAAAACCATAGCCTTGACTAGATGGACCTTTTTTGGCAAAATAATATCTCTGCTTTTTAATATTAAGACATTGTATTTTAGATTTATGTTTTTTCTTTATAGTCCCTTATTCTGAGCTGTCTCTTTAGTTTCATATCTGAGAAATATATTTGGTGTGAAATCATTAGATTTCACACCAGATGTACTTACTCATTCTTGCTGGCTCAGTTGCTAAAGAATCCGCCTATAATGCAGAAGACAGCCTGCAGTGCAGAGTATCTGGGTTTGATCCCTGGGTCAGGAAGACCGCCTGGAGAAGGAATGGCACCCTACTCCAGTATTCTTGCCTGGGAAATTTCAGGAACAGAGGAGCTTGGCAGGCTACAGTCCATGGGGTTGCAAGAGTTAGACACAGCTTAGATATTAAACCATCACCACCACTTACTCTACAGATTTATAGCAGATAATATGTTGAAGCACATAGACCATAAAGTTTGTGACTCGTCCTTTTCATGAGCCATATAAGTTTTCTCTTTGGGGTTATATTATTAATAAATTAAAAAGTAGATGAAAACATTTTCTTGTTCTAGAAAGTTACATTTAGGATTCCCAAATATGGGAGATGCTTGGGTAGACCTAATGTATACAGTAATTTCTTTAAAACGTGCTTTCTAATTAAATTAAGATGCTTATTATAGAGCAGTAGTCATGGAGGGGAGGGACCAGTGCCTTTGGTGTGTTCTACTGAATGTCAATCCTTGTACTGTCCTTTTTGCTGTGATCTTGGGCTTATAAATATAATATTTCTGCAGCTCAATTCCCTTATTTGAAAATGGTGAGTACCTGTGGTTTGTAATGTAGAGGGAAATCAGCTGATGTCTAAAAATGCTTAGTCCAATGCCTGGCACATAGAAATCAGAAATAAATATTAGGGGCTATTATTACTATTCTGTGAAAATGATATTTTCTTATTGAATAGGTTTTTTCTGAGATGATGAAATGTCACAGCTTTACAGATTTGAACTTAAAACATGACATAAACTTTATATTCTATCTTAATTCATTTTCAAGTTAAAAACTTATGCATTTCCTGAAGACTTTCCCCCTTATTTCCTTTTTGTTCTTCTGATTTCTCTATATCTATTCTTTTTGATAATTCAGATTTCCCGGTAAGTACGTAAAGAAGTTATGTACAGACTTATGAGGGGAAATAGGTAAAATTGTGATTATTCTCAGAATATTGTTATTTTTGAAATTATATTTTTTTGTCTTTGAAGTGTTTCTTCATCTCACAAAACTTTGCTTTGACTTTTAATACCCAGTCTTACATTGTGACTGGGAATGATTCTCAAAAGATACTTTACAGTGGCCCTTTTAAGTCATTCAGCTGTAAGTATCCATACATGTACCTTACATTTAAGTAGACTTACTGGTCATGGTAATTTAGTCCAGTGCCAGCACTGATAAAGACCAGCGAAGCACAAAGAGTTTATGGATGCTCCTGTTGAGTAGTTTCAGTTGTGTATCTGTTATGTCATCCAGCAAGTGAGACAGAGACTGTCCTTGGACAGACTTTCATGTCTTTAGTTCCCAGCACTGTGCAGGGGTTAGAGGTGATGCTCATCGATGGGTATTGAATAAATTTGGCCACAAACAAAAATGTACGCTCAATAACCAACATTTTACTTTCCAATACTTTACTTTTCCTTTACTTATTTTTTGATGTTATTTCATTAGATTTATCAGTTATTCTTTCTTTTTGCCCAAGTTGCCTAGAAGAGAAATATATAGAATGATCTTAATAAATATTGTTGAATGAGAGAATTTGTAATTTGAGGTAGTGATCACATGAAAAGATAAGAAAAGAGAATTGAAATCTTGCTGTTTAGGTTTTTCCATTGCACTGTTTTGTTTTTTTTTTGAAACTGTTTCATTGTGGTAAAATATACATAACATAAAATTTACCATTTTAACCATTTAGAAGTGTATACTTCACTGGCCTTAAGTATATTCATCACTATCTGTTTCCAGGCTTTTTTTCCCCCGCATAAATGGAATTGCACTCCATTGCACTAGAGTTTGGCAGTAGTAATTATTACTGATACTGTTTTAACTTTTATACCTCAGTGGTACCTATTCAAACTTGTTTATTTGTTATGATGAAAACAGTTGTACATTTAGAAATTTTAGTTATTCTCTTACAGTGCTCTATTCTCTGAGGAACAAAATGAGGTGAACACCTGCTACACTGGGCACGTATAGATGAATGAGACAATGTCTGCCCTAATTCACAGCCTAAATAGTTATTTCCACATTGCTTGGGAAAATGTGAACATGTGTGCACGTGTGTTTGTTTATGTGTTTCTAGGATCTCTCTGACACATCTTCCAGCTACCTTCAGTGAAAAGTATTCTAAAATTTTCTCTCTGCACAGGCTTCCTTTAATAAGTATATGAAAATTAATGATTATCTTTAGTATTTTCAATTCCACTGTTAAATATTCCACACAGAACCTTCTTACAGAAGTTTATGCACAATGTAACCTTAGCTTTGCTGAAGTTGTCTGTGAACTAATAATTTACCTGCATTGAAATGATCTCTCTTATACATAATCTTAAAAATAAATTATTTTATCTTGATTTTAATAGGAACAACTTTTCAACCCAATAGCAACTCCTCTGTAAATCCTGATCACTTGAACTATTTCCGGTTTGCTGGACAGATCTTGGGATTAGCTCTGAACCATAGGCAACTGGTGAACATTTACTTCACGAGATCATTCTATAAGCACATTCTTGGTATGGCTCTATTGTTATTTCCATAGACATAAATTTAAAGTGTTTTTTAATAGTCAGGGAAAGCTAAGTAAGCCGTAGCAGTTGGGTGAATAATTTTTATTTTGATTGGAGATTTATTTGATTGATGTTATTTTGCTCTGCTATTTTGCTGTCTGCATATGTAAGGCATTTGAGGGCCTGAGAGAGAGGAAAAAATAATCTGCATTTTTGATAAAAATTTTTTCCCATTTTAGTGTATATATGTTTATGCTAAAAATGCATTTTAATATGAATATACTTAAGAGAATTGGCACTTTTAAAAGTTTATAATAATTTCCTGAAGAGCTCTTTCAAAGAAAGGCTAATTGTAGAAATGTGGCAGTAACATAAGCTTAAATTTACAGACTTCCAAATTTAGGAATTAGCGTTCATTTAAATCATGCTCTGAATTGGATTGTAATATTTTGCAGTTTTACAGAGTATCTGTAGAGGGCAGTGTTTCACCATTAAACAGATAAGGAAAGGCAGAAACATTTAGAATATAACTGCTGTATGTTTGCATTTTTAGGTATTCCTGTGAATTACCAAGATGTGGCATCCATTGATCCAGAATATGCCAAAAACTTGCAATGGATTTTAGATAATGATATTAGTGATTTGGGTCTAGAATTAACTTTTTCTGTTGAGACTGATGTGTTTGGAGCAATGGAAGAGGTGCCCTTGAAACCTGGGGGTGGAAGTATTCTTGTAACACAAAATAACAAAGTAAGTATTCAAATTTTTACCTTAGCCATTGTTTGCAACTTAGCCCTGATATTTTGCTAATTGCTCCAAAGTCTTGGCACTAGCTAGAAAAACTTTTACTGTTAGAGTTTTGTAACATTTATAGCAGATAAAATATTTAAACTGAGTAAACCATCAAATAAACTTCAAATTGTATAGGATCATTTCCGTGCTGTGTTAGATATCCTGAGGCAGTTTCTTAAGCAGCCTAGAGCACAGTTCAGTTGATTGTGTAAGTTGGGCATGTGCATATCAAACATGCGATTTGAAATACAAACTCACATCAATATCATATTTGCACTAAATCACTGTTTCATCTTTTAAAAGTGAAATATTGAGTTCTAACACAGAGAAAAAATTCCAGTGTTTAAACTTTGTACACACTTTTGGGATCCACTATATTCTGTTAGACCTGTGAATTTGATTTTGTTTTTAACTTTATAACTTGATTATTTTTATTTATTATTATATCTCCTGTTTGTATATATATTTTTAAAAACTTGGTGCATGTTTTAAATTACACTGTTAAAAGTTATATTACTTTAATATATAATATGGGCTTCCCTTGTGGCTCAACTGGTAAAGAATCCGCCTGCAATGTAGAAAACCTGGGTTCAGTCTCTGAGTTGGGAAGACCCCCTGGAGAAGGGAAAGGCTACCTACTCCAATATTCTGGCCTGAAGAATTCCAGGACTATACAGTCCATGGGATCACAAAGAGTCAGACACGACTGAGTGACTTTCACTTTTTTTTTTTCAATATATGTTTTATGTTTTGATAAATTAGGAAATTGAGAGTCAAAAATCTGATTTTGGAATTCCAGTTCGGTCACTTAGCAGCAGCAGCAGCGCTTACCAGCAGCAACTTATGGTAAAACAGAACTAAAACCTTTTTCCTTTCCTTTCATTGGATTTTAGTTCCAAGACCGCTTCAGGATCAGCTAACTATAAAAATAATAATTGAATCATTTTGTAGACTAAAGACTTAATATAATTTTTGTTTGTTTGTTTTTTTTAAAGGCCAAAAGACTTGGCCATATTTTAACCTCTTTGAGCTTCAGTTTTCTATTCTGTATAACTGGAATAATAACACCTTCCATGCAGAATTGGTACCAGCATTTTGTAAACTGAAAAACACAACTCAAACATTAGTTGTTATTGAATAGTTTTCTATAAAAAATAGATTATTGGGTTTCACATATCTATAGGAATGAAGACCTAAGTTAAGCTATGTAATTTTACTTTTTGAAACTTAGATACTATACATATTAAAAAAATACATGAAATTTAGTTTTGGAAAATAAAATTAGGAGCTGAAGTTTTGCACATTTATACTTACTAATTTGGTCTACCCTCTCATTTTACACATGAAGACTCTGAAGTCTGAAGAGTTAATGGTAAAGCTGGAGCCAAAACCCAGGTCTCCTAGTTTCAAGTCTAATGTTCTTCATCCTGTTAGCAAAATTAATCACCTTGAGGAAGATCTTTTAATATATTTTTAATATAATGAATATGTTTAGCTCTAGAAGATTAAAATGCTTTTAAAATAGCAAAATTAGATTGATGAATTTGTCAGTGAATGGAAGTATTTTAAAAATTCTAATTATTAGATTGTCTGTCTCATAGTACTTTCCAAGTGGCACTAGTGCTAAAGAACCCACATGCCAGTGCAGGCGAGATAAGAGATGTAGGTTTGATCCCTGAGTTGGGGAGATACCCTGGAGGAGGGCATGGCAACCCACTCCAGTGTTCTTGCCTGGAGAAATCCATGGACAGAGGAACCTGGTGGGCTGCAGTCCATTGGGTTGCAAAGAGTCAGACATGACTGAAGCAACTCAGCACGCACACACTAATAGTGCATTTGTTATTTTATTTTACACTGGATACTTCCTCTCAGTTAGGGGTATAAAGTCATAGAATAGAATCTTCATTGTAACCAAGAGATTGCTTTTCATGAGAGACCCTCATACATGACTCCTGTCTGTGAATACACTGTTTGGTAGGTGGATCTGTCATTCCTCTCAGATACATTTTATATGAGGAAGTATAAAGGCTTATTAGCAATTGCATGGTAAATAGCTATATTTATACTCGTATCTCCTAACAGCGTCCCTCCCACTTGGATGTGATTTTTGTTTAGATTTTAAAAATATGTTTTTTTTATTAATTCTTTTGCCTTTGTATCTTTCTGTTGAAATCTAGAACAAAGGAACATTTTTAATAATAATAAATACAAATACACTTACATTAAGTTTATACTCTTGATCATGGTCTAGCCTGACGCTAGAATAATCCTATAACATTAAAAAGCTTGGAAGTTTTGTTTCTAAGTTTAACACTATACTATTGACATTGTTTTGTTAATGACAGGCTAACTGCTTTTTTGTTTTTAATTGGAGAATAATTGGTTTACAATCTTGTATTGGTTTCTGCCATACAACAGGGTGAATCAGTCATAACTATATGTATATCCCCTTCCTCTTGAGCCTTCCTCTCACCCTGCCCACCCCTGTAGGTCATCACAGAATGCCAGGCTGGGCTCCCTGTCTTACATAGCAGCTTCCCACTAGTTGTCTGATTTACACGTGGTGGTGTATATATGTCAGTGTTACTTTCTCATGATGAGCTTCAGTAACAGAGGATCTCAATCACTAATATGTTAGTTCTCAGCTTTTGTATTTCTAATATAAACAAAAGCCACAATAAATTGAGCCTTTTCATTTTCTAGTATTACCAGTAAGCTATAAGCAAGCTGATTTTTTAAATTAAAAATCTTTGGAAATATCTTAAATTGATCACTTGATTTAGAATTCAGTTTACAAATAAAATTTTCAAATTGTCTTCTTTAGACATGTTATTTTTAACATATATTTCTGTCATGAATTTTTGTTATTCTAGGGCCAGCCTTTTACTTATTTATAGATGGAAAGTTATAATTGTCACATTTGGAGTCAGCTTCAGAATTTGTAAGCATATTGAATCTTAAATGACTTGCCAAGCTTGTTAGTAAGAAAAAAGTCTATGTAAGCTGATCTCCACATGGGGGAGTCATTTATTCCTGTTTTATTGAAAGGCTTTGGTAATTATAGACTGAAACCAAACAGGCAAAATACATTTGTTTAAAAAAAGTACATTAATAAATACAGGTAATATAGGGAGAACAATATATATCAGTTCCACATTTGAAATAAAATGCTCTTCTAAATTTAACTTTGTATCTGTGATTTGTTTTAAAATCTAGAAGGAAAAAACCCCCTTTCGTTTCACTTTAGAAAATGACTGAATTACCAGGGGATGAACATTTACATTTAAATGGTATTTTCAGCTTTTTAAAGAAGAGCTTTTTTCTTTCACTTTTCATTTTCAGTTTTAAATTCTTGACCAAATGGTGTTAGGAATGAAATATTTTTGTTAGACCTTCAGTTCTAGTTCTTAGAACTGAAGAGTAAGCTTTGTGGCTTTTAAGCATTAATACCTTTACCCTACTGATCATAAAGTTCATTCAGGCTAGGAGGGGAAAAAAGTGAGGTGAGATGGGACAGGATATCAGGGAATGTAAGAAATAGCATGGAAGTTGAGTTGCAGAGGAAAAACATTAAGTGATCAGATAGGAGTAATGAAGGGGAGAAAGAAATGTTCTGGGCATAGAGGAAAGCACAGAGATGATAGAGCATGATGTTTCGGTAAGCACGGGTAGGTCAGAGTTGTAGATGTTAGCTTAGACCTGCACAGTAAGTGAATGGGAGAAGATGAGGTGAAGGAAGTGGACAGGGGCCAAATCCTGAAAGACATTGCATCCACCATTAGAAATCTGAAAGTTACTCTGAGGGCTAGGGGATGATTGCAGATGCTGCAGAGGGCAATATGATTGAATTTCTGTTTTTAAAAACTTTTTTTTTTTTTTTTAAAGAAAAACAGCACCAATCTCAGCTTGGATTGTGAAGAATGAGTTGAAATGGGGCAGTGTTGGAGTCGGGGCAGCTGATAGGTGATGGTGGAATTGGTGTTGGGGAGCATGCATAAGGGATTTTATAAGACAGTGGGAGCAAGGATAGAGAAAATGAGATAGCTTTTTAGGATGTAGAATTTATGGAACATGGTATCCATACTAGCTGTTTGGGAAGGTGAAAAAGAAGAACTGGAGGATGAGCTGCTTAGGTGGATGGGCTCCAGAATGACAAGTGGTATCATCATCCTCCTAGCCATTAACTTCATCATAGCATTTGTATTTTCTAGTGATAGTAATAACCACTGCCTATTGAATACTTTGTGTATATTTTATGTATTTGAGTTGTGTTCTTTGTGCATTTCTCATTTACTGTAACAACCTTTTGAGGTAATTATTTCTATTCCTTCAGTGTGGAAACAGCTTTAATAATAAAAGCATGTGATATTTATTATGTGCTTATAATGTGCTAGGCACTGGTAAAGGTGTTTTATTTGTATTAACTTAAACAGTCATATGAGGTCTAGATACCCATTTCTGCAGGTGAGGAAACAAGCATGGTGAGGTTAAATTGCTTTCCTCCAAATCGCAGGGTAATAAATGGTGGATGTGAATCCAGACAGTCTATAAATTTCAAGCCTGAGCTTGTAACTATGACACTGTATTTCTTTAGAAATTAAATAACTGTCTAAGGGCTTAAAATTGGTAACTGGTAGACCCTCAGTTTAAATCGAGTTCTGTATGGTTGTGTAACTGCTGGGTCTTTTATCTACTAAGGCAGTGAATATGAACAAGGTAACAAATACAAATTTAGTCTGCTTTCCAAATTTATGGTTAGCAAAGGGTAAGGGTGGGAAGGGAGGGAGGGATAAATTAGGAGTCTGGGATTAGCAGTTACATACTACTATATATAAAAGATAAACAACAAGGACCTACCATGGAGCACAGGGAACTATACTCAATATACTGTAGTAACCTATGATGGAAAATAATACGAAAAAGAATACACACACACACACACACATATGTAACTGAATCATTTTGCTGCACATTTTGTACTTCAATTTGAAAAACTTGGTATAGTTTCCTCCATTTCATTTTTATTTGGTTGTTCTCAGTGTGTATGTGAACTATGCTGTGCTCAGTCGCATCTGACTCTTTGTGACCCCATGGACTGTAGTCCGCCAGGCTCCTCTGTCCATGGGGATTCTCCAGGCAGAGATAGCAGAGTGGGTTGCCATGCCCTCCTGCAGGGGATCTTCCCAACCCAGGAATTGAACCCAGGTCTCCCACATTGCAGGCAGATTCTTTACTCTCTGAGTCATCGGAGAAGCCCAGTGTGTGTGTACTTATTGTATTTTATTGCCGGTTTCATTTGATTTATTTCACATACAGACACATTTGATGCCTGTACTAGGGAAAAATTGAAACCTCTCTATATAGATTATTGACTTAAAGTGGATTGCTTATGTGTGTTTTCAGAAAAGTATACTAGGAAAGATCTTTTAGTACTCTGAAAACTTTTAAAACAGTTTAGGTCTAAGGTTCTCAATGTTGAGTGTATTTTTCGATTTGGGTTTTAAATTATCTTTAGTATCTTTTTGTCAACAATGGAGAATATATTTTTCTTTGCATTTTAGTTCATATATTCTAAAAATTCACTTCAAAGATCACCAAATCCATGTAATTGTAATCTGAAGAATCACTGTTTTCAGTGACTGAATTTGTTCCAAGGAAACTGAAGTAATAGGATATTTATCATACTATCAATCTTTATATTTTAATTTGTGACCTTAAAAATAATATACTGGTAAAGGATAAATTATTGGAAAATGTTACATTGTTTAAATGTGCCTCTCTTTTCTTATACCTACTTATTCATGCAGAAGAAACCTGGTGTCCTTTGAGTTTTCCCTGAAGAAATTTTCAGTAAGAACTCTTACATATGATAGCAATAGTAATCAAGTGGATAAGCCCAGGAAAGAAGCTTTTATTGTTAAAGGATTTATATTCAAACAGTGAATTGCATTGTGCCAGTTATAATGCCATTTAAACTGTTCATTTAAAACTAAAAATAATTATTTCAAACAATTTTACGGGTGTGTCCAAGATTATCAGTTTACTTCGAGGGGGATAAGAACATCTTGCTTTCACTATTAAAAGTTAACTATTGGTTAAGTAAGTATATCTTTTAAGAAATAGTGAAAAAAATTTTAAAGAGGAAAAATAGCTTTAAAAAAAGGTGTCAGTTTTCAGCATTACCACTACTCCTCATAAAAGACATAATTTAGACTCAAAGCCTGAAAAGAAGTTAAAATTTTAAGGAAGATTTCAAGGGATGATATTGTTCATTCCATAGATTTAAAAGACTAGGAGATTTTAAAACAAAATGTTTCTGTAACTACCTATGTAATTTAACTAGAATATTATGTCTGAAAACTGAATCTCAATCTTACTGTTTTTATTTTTTCCCCTTTGCAGTTATTTTTTGCTTACCTATCTTATATGAGGCTCAGGGTTGAGCTTGAAAGAATTTGCTAAGGCTCTTTTTTATTGTTATGATAGCTTATGGTGAATGATGTAAGATTCGTGATCTCTGAAGATTTAACTTCGGGACCAAGGACCAGGCTTGATCATTCAAGAGCTTTTGTATAGCAGAGTTTTATTAAAGTATGAAAAGGGACAGAGAAAGCATCTGACATAAACATCAGAAGGGGGACGGAGAGTGCCCCACTCGCTTGTCTTAGAAAAGGGAGTTACATACTTTTAAAATTGCTTATTACAATAAATCAAATGTCTCAAGGTTGTAAAGATCTTACTAGAACCACTCCCATAATTTACATTTTAAGATAACAGGATTAGCCAGAAGGTTTTCAGGAAGGAGAAACTGTCCTCAAGGAGGATACATTGTTGTTATATAATCCTTAGCACAGAGTTTAAGCTGAGTTGTTTGTTGTCTCATCATCAGTTCCAGGCTTAAAGAAAAAAACATTTTATGTGACTAAGACTAAGAATGTAGAGAAAAGATGTTTGTCCTTTCTTTCTCCTTGAGAATGCCAGACCCCATCTCCACTTCAAGAGCCCCAGACCCCTTTCTCCTCTTCGAGGACCTCGGACTTCTTATCAACCTGCCTAGGAATTGACTCAGTTGCCTGTGCTGAGACTTTCTAAGTTGAAAACTTTCTATAATCACAACTATTTCACCAGAGCAGGTACTCACTCAGATTCTTTAGTATAGTTAATTCTCCAGTTTAATTCTGTGATATCTGGTATTATTTTATGCCCTCAAAGGATTAACAAAACTCAGGTAGGAGCAAATATGACTAAAATATCCCTCACCCCTGAGTTATGTCATCTCTTTAAATACCTTAGAATTAAGTGAGATTTTAAGTTTTACTTATATTTCATGTTTATTTGAGCAACTCTTTATGCCAGTGTTTTGTGGACTGATGGTCATCTACATGTTGACTGTTTCCTTAGAGCATTTAAGATATTTGATGTAGTTACTCAGGAGCATGAAATGTCGGGGTGAGTCACTTGGCCTTTGTAGGTGGTGGGACTGTAGCCAGTGTAGTATTTCTGTACAGTATGAATAGTAAAAATATTAGTGTATAATGATAGTTGATGTTCATACTAATAATTGTATTATCAAGAACATATTAATATGTGTTACTGTCTTTGAGGATGTGTTCTGTAAGGAAGCAGGGAAACATTTTAGAGACAGTTGGATTAGATTTTTTTCTATTAAACACATTTATCTTTCAGCTGTCTGAAAACTTACTTTACTAAACAACTCAGAAGAATTTGTGCTGGCTAGGATTTTATTATTTTACTGAGAAATAACTTAGACCAAGATTTCTCCATATTTAAATTAATATGGAGACTGGGATTTGAAGGAACTGATTTTTCACAAATTGATATCCAATAACTATGGACCAGAGCTACAAAAATAAGTGTGGGAAATAGTATATTTGTGAAAATTAATTTTTTAAAACAGAATGTATGTGGAAATAATAGGAATTAATTGATAGAAAAGTGTGTACTATTCAGATAAATATGGGATGCAGTGGCAAATTAAAATAGATAAAACTATACTTGAGCAGTTCATGCTTCATAATTTGAGGTGTTGATTAATGACTCAAGTGAATAGTACCTTAAGATAATAAAAGCAAAATCTCTTGAGAGAAATATATAATTAATGAATGGAGCAGAAAAAATTTTAGTATTTTCATGAAGCAGTTTAGTTAGAGCAGACATCAATTAAAAGATAATCATGTGTTAGTGCAAAAATCATTGGTAGCTGTTATGTGTATATTTTATTTCTTAGATTGGATCCTGAAGATTCAGTTTGTGTTTCTGTTTGATTGGCACACGTTTCTATGTCCCCCTCTCTCTAAATAACTGGATGTAACTTGTAGAATCTGATTAATTCCTATTCAGTGGAGAAAAACCTTTGGGTGGTTGGGAGTGGGATTTGGAGTGAGAGTAGATTGAATAGCATGGTGATAGATGGTAATAGATGGTAGCTTTCCCCATGCCAGATTGCAGAAAGAGCCATGCAGGGTTGGGGAAAGCTGTGAGCAATCCACTGTGACATTTCTGTAGCTCTGAGATGTATGGAGAATTCATAGCTGGAGTCATGTACAACGTGTTGGCTCAGTGCCTGTGGGTATTTTTTAGGGGTTGAGGGGAACAGTGTCAGATTAATAACCCCCCAAAAAAAGATTAAAAGAAGGAACCTAAAATAGGCTTTCTCTCTCTGCGCTTAGAGCATTCATTCCTGGGAGGTGAGAACTATATACATATTGCTTTTAATTCTTGAAGTTTCACTTAGATGGGTAATTTAAAATGTAAGAATAATAATGGGAATTGGCAACTCACTCCAGTATTCTTGCCTGGAGAATCCCGTGGACAGAGGAGCCTGGTGGGCTACAGTCCATGGAGTCACAAAGAGTCGGACATGACTGAGCGACTAACACACACACACACACACACACACGAATAATAACAATGATGGGGTTTATATACAGAAAGATATGGTCGTTCACTTTGATTTGAGCCAAAATACATTTTTTTACTGCTGGTTAAATTTTAAGTGGCACTGTTCTTGATGATGTATATTTTAAATGTGTCAAGATAGCTTACCATAACTCAGAATGTTGTTGTTTAACGAAGAATAGGCTACACTTAATTGAGTCATTTGATCAAGTTCAAAATATGTTTTAAATGAATTTATTGAATGTATATTCATCACGTTATTTGTTGAACAGAAAGCAGCAGCCACATTTTTAAGAGGATCAGTTCAGTTCAGTTGCTAAGTCCTGTCTGACTGTTTGCTACCCCCTGGACTGCAGCACGCCAGGCCTCCCTTGTCCATCACCAACTCCTGGAGTTTATTCACACTCATGTCCATTGAGTCGGTGATTCCATCCAACCATCTCATCCTCTGTCATCCCCTTCTCCTCCTGCCTTCAGTCTTTCCCAGCATCAGATCTTTTCAAATGAGTCAGCTCTTCACATCAGGTGGCCAAAGTATTGGAGTTTCAGCTTCCACATCAGTCCTTCCAATGCATATCCAGGAGTGATTTCCTTTAGGATGGACTGGTTGGATCTCCTTGCAGTCCAAGGAACTCTCAAGTTCAAAAGCATCAATTCTTTGGCACTTAGCTTTCTTTAAGGTCCAACTCTCACATCCATACATGACTACTGAAAAAACCATAGCCTTGACTAGATGGACCTCTGTTGGCAAAGTAATGTCTCTGATTTTTAATATACTGTCTAAGTTCATCATAATTTTCCTTCCAAGGAGTAAGCATCTTTTAATTTCATGGCTGCAGTCATCATCTGCAGTGATTTTGGAGCCCCCAGAAATAAAGTCAACCACTATTTCCACTGCTCCCCCATCTCTTTGCCATGAAGTGATGGGACCGGATGCCATGATCTTAGTTTTCTGAATGTTGAGCTTTAAGCCAACTTTTTCACTCTCCTCTTTCACTGTCATCAAGAGGCTCTTTAGTTCTTTTCTGCTTTCTGCCATAAGGGTGGTGTCATCTGCAAAGCTAACGTTATTGATATTTCTCCCGTCAGTCTTGATTCCAGCTTGTGCTTTATCCAGCCCAGTGTTTCTCATGATGTACTCTGCATAGAAGGTAAATAAGCAGGGTGACAATATACAGCCTTGACGTATTCCTTTTCCTATTTGGAACCAGTCTGTTGTTCCATGTCCAGTTCTAACTGTTGCTTCCTGACCTGCATATGGGTTTCTCAAGAGGCAGGTCAGGTGGTCTGGTATTCCCGTCTCTTTCAGAATTTTCCACAGCTTGTTGTGATCCACAGAGTCAAAGGCTTTGGTATAGTCAATAAAGCAGAAATAGATGTTTTCTGGAACTCTCTTTTTTTTTTCAATGATCCAGCAGATGTTGGCAATTTGATCTCTGGTTCCTCTGCCTTTTCTAAAACCAGCTTGAACATTTGGAAGTTCACGGTTCACGTATTGCTGAAGCCTGGCTTGGAGAATTTTGAGCATTACTTTGCTAATGTGTGAGATGAGTGTAATTGTGTGGTAGTTTGAGCATTCTTTGGCATTGCCTTTCTTTGAGATTGGAATGTAAACTGAGCTTTTCCAGTCCTGTGGCCACTGCTGAGTTTTCCAAATTTGCTGGCATATTGAGTGCAGCACTTCCACAGCATCATCTTTTAGGATTTGAAATCGCTCAAATGGAATTCCATCACCTCTACTAGCTTTGTTTGTAGTGATGCTTCCTAAGGCCCACTTGACTTCACATTCCAGAATGTCTGGCTCTTGGTGAGTGATCATACCATCGTGATTATCTGGGTCGTGAAGATCTTTTTTATACAGTTCTTCTTTGTATTCTTGCCACCTCTTCTTAATATCTTCTGCTTCTATTAGGTCCATACCATTTCTGTCTTTTATTGTGTCCATCTTTACATGAAATGTTCCCTTGGTATCCCTTTTCTTGAAGAGATCTCTAGTCTTCCATTCTATTGTTTTCCTCTATTTCTTTACACTGATCACTGAGGAAGAGCTGAGGATATATACTGGTAAACAAACAGAACCTCTGCTTGCAGAGAGATTACAGTCTAATGAGACATTTAAGAGAAAAAAAAAAGCAGTAAGTATACAGACGGTGAGACCTGAACAAGCTGTGTCTGGGGGATAGAGTGAGGGAACAAAGGGGAAAGTGGGAGAAAATGAGATGAGAGGATAAGGCAGAGGTTGGGTCGTTCGGGGCCTTATGGACTATGGAAGGAATTTGGACTTCACTCCAAGTGTCATGGGAAGTCATTGTAGGGTTTTTGAAAGGAGGGTTATGTGATCTGAATTATATATAAAATATATATATATACACACACAGTTTAAAAAGTTGCTCTAATGTGGAGAAGAAGAAATACAGAGGCAAACATGGCAGCAGTGACACCAGATAGTCTAATATCCAGATGAGAGATGGTGATGGTTTGAACCAAGGTGCCACTGGTGGAGGTGATGCCACAAGATCTGACTGAGAATATTTTTGAAGATAGAGCTGATAGCACTCGCTGATAGAAGGTATGAGAGAAACCTGGATGATTGACTCCTAGGATTTTGGCCTAAACAGCTTAGTGAATGATAGATTACTCTTTTGCTGAGATGTGTGAACATTGGTGCCAAATTAATTCTAAACCTTTATTTCTAAAATGAGAAATGGTCAGCAGTATCTTAAGTATGTGAATTAAAAAAAATAATCACAGAAGCGTTTTTTTTAATAGGCGGAGTACGTCCAGCTTGTCACTGAACTGCGAATGACAAGAGCCATTCAGCCTCAGATCAATGCTTTTTTACAGGGCTTTCATATGTTCATTCCACCATCCCTCATACAACTTTTTGATGAATACGAATTGGTAAGGAAAAGCATCAGTTCTTTTGCTGTTACAACACAACACAAAACTCCATTTGATGTAATTTAGAAATAATTTTAGTATACAATAATGAATGGAATAATGTAGAAAATATGGTAAACCATTTAAATGTTCATGTTTAGGGAGTTGCAAGATTTGTGATTGTGCTTCTCTAAAGGTTAATAACTAGGTTAGCAGTTCTTAATGAGAAGTAGAGTATAGGTGGTGATTAACAAAAATGGAATGTATTTCTAAAGTGTTCCACATGGGAGATGATGAAGGCCAATCTTCCCAAAGGCATTATTTACATTATTTCTGAATTTTTTTATTTGGTAAAGGAAACTTCTTGTACTTCCAGAAGGAAAAATTGATAGAAGAATTTTCTTGTTATATTTATGTCATCTTCTCTAGCTTATTTCATCATATATTTGTTACTAATTTTCCATCTTAAGCCTGTATGGAGTCCACTGTCTTTGCTTGCCTCTAGTTTCATGAATGTTTGTTTTGCTTCTTTAATTTGCCTGCTTTTTACTGTGATCTAATAGTTTCTGTTTTTATATGATTTATGTTTGCATTTTCCCCCATTTCTTTTCCTCTCTTTTATTTTTGGTATTAAATTATTTTCAAACTCTTGAGTTGTCTAATGTCGTAATGAAACCATACAGTGTTTTAAATAGAGTATAGCTGTTTTCTTAGTTTAAGATGTATAATTTGGAATAATAAATTTTTGGTCAATGGAAAAGAATTCATTGGTTTTTTTTCTGTCTCATGAGTTAGTTTCACCCTGGGCCTTACATTTTAATACATAAATAAATACATTGGTGTATTTTACATATAGCAGTATTTTCAATTTATCACTCACAGTATATCATAATATAGTAGTGGAGAAAATTTAATAAGTAATGTGGAAGGCCATGGTGACTTAGTTTCACTAAATGTCAGCTTTGAGTTTTTTGTCCCTGTTTTTAGATTTAAGATGAATGGTTTTCTTTAGCATAGGAGCATATAGTTTTTGTATACCCATAAGAGTTACTATTTTTAGCATTCAAAAATGGAGGTGTACTTATGAGTTATTAAACGGAAAATTATATTCTTTTTCTGGACCAGTGTATAAAAAACAAATAGCAACAATACAGATAATTGACAAAACTTTTGCCTCATAATTTGTTGACGCTGATAAGTTTTATGAAACTTCTTATTGAGTTACAGTATACATGAGAAAAGTATAACCTAATCCTAACATGCATCATAAATGTATAGCTTGATGAATTTTCACACTGTGTACACCCATGAAACAATGTTTAGAACATCTGATCAGATTAGAAATCCTAATACCCTAGATCCTTGTCATGTTCCCTCCCAGTCACTTTCCTCTCCTGATTGTAATGATATAGGTTAGGTTACCTGTTTTTGAACTTAATATATATGGAATAGTCACCTAGAATATGTCTGACTTCTTTAGCACTTCTTTGGTTTGTGAGAATCATTTGTATTGTTGCATGCAGTTGTAATGTGTTCATTTGCATTGCTCTATAGTACTTCATTGTGTCAGTCTACTTTTTTTTTTTTTTTTTTTCTGTCCTTTCTACTCTTGGTGAACATTTGTTGGGTACTTTTCAGTTTCAGGCTGTTTAAACTGGTGCTGCTACAAACACTAGTACATGTCTTTAGGAGAACATACATATGCATTCTGTAGATTATATGTCTTGGAGTGGAATTGCTGGGATTTCGGCTATGCATTTATTCCATTAGAGTAGATACTAGCAAGTAGTTTTCCAAAGTAATGTGTCAGTTTACACTCCCACCAACAGGTATGAGAGTTCTGGGTATTCTGTATCCTAGCCAGCTTTTGTTATTTTTCTGTCTTTTTTATTTTTACTATTCTGATGTAGAGTATTGGTATTTCCTTATGATTTTAATTTTCATTTCCCTGATGATCAGTGAGATTGAATGTATTTTATATGTTTATTGGCCATTTGTATACTCTGTTTTAGAAGTGTTAATTGAAGTAATTTGTTTTTCTACTGCATTCTTTGTTTTTTTTTTTTAACACTGATTTGTAGAAGTCTTTGGGAGAAGGAAATGGCAACCCACTCCAGTATTCTTCCCTAGAGAATCCCATGGGTAGAGGAGCTTGGTGGGCTGCTGTCCATGGCGTCGCACAGAGTCGGTCACAACTGAAGTGACTTAGCATGCATGCATGCATTGGAGAAGGAAATGGCAACCCACTCTAGTATTCTTGCCTGGAGAATCCCAGGGAGGGAGGAGCCTGCTGGGCTGCCGTCTACAGGGTCGCACAGAGTCGGACACGACTGAAGGGACTTGGAAGCAGCAGCAGTAGTAGTCTTTATGTAATACCTTACAGGAGTCTTTGTTAGATATATGTATTGTGAATATCTTCTTTTCTGGTGTCTTACAGTTTTTAGATTTAACACAGTTCAGTTTATTACTTGTTCTATCTTTTTTTGTTTTAAATGAATGGAACTTTTGTGTCCTATTTAAGAAATTGTTTCTTATTCCAAGGTCATGAAAGTATTTTCCTTTGTTTCTTTCTGAATATTTAATTCCTTTGTCTTTCGCTTTTGAGTCTGTTACTGATAAGTTTTTAATTGTGGTTCATATATTAGAAGGTAGATCAGGATTCCTAGTCTGTCTTAGACTCTGGCTATACTAAGTGAGCTGATTCAGATGGTGGGATTGTTTGGGAAGAGCACTGTTGTTGGCATGACACTGACTTATGCAGTAATGATTGTTATTATTAAACACTTAGTATTTGCCAGGTACTTCATGTGTATTAACGTTTAAAACCTTCACATCAGACCCCTTCACATCATGTGTTATTCTCATTTTATAGATGAGGAAAACTAGGCCAAAGAAGGTATGGGACATGCCCACATTCACAGAGTATGTGTTACAGCCAGACTGTGAACCATGTTCTCTGACCCATAGCCCAGCCTCTCCATCAGTATTGCCTCTCAGTGGTGTGAGTTATAAATGGGACTTGGATTTGGAACCTTTTTTGTGACTTGTGTGTCTTTCATAGGAAAGGGCTCTGCTACACTGGGATAGGAAACTTTTTTTAAAAAGTTGGCTCAAATATATAAGTTCATTTCATCTAAGTTCATGACATAAACATGTTCATCAGAGTTAAAGATACAGATTAGATTCTAGAGTTTTCATGAAAAGAAAGTATCTAGTAGCATCAGTGTCCTTGCAGTCTCAAGTCAAGAGATGATCATCAGGTTCAAAAATGGTGACAACATTGTTGTGAGTACCATATCTATAGTATTATTACAGTTGAAGGGTTCCTCAAATGTCTGAGGGACTGTCCTGCCATACTGTGCTGCTTATGAGTTTATCCATGGTGGTACCAGGGTATTAACACACTGAGCCATGTGAATGCTAGGTAAGCTAACAGCTGTGAACACTTGCATGACTCAGTTTCTGACTGTTTTGGGGATATATATTTTGTACCCAATTCCAAAAGATCAATTATTTTGTCATATTTTAAAAAATAATAAATTGTTGACTTGGACTAAAATATTTTGCTAAATGTATATGTATTGATATTTTTTATTGTATACTTCCAATTTCATCTTCTTTTAGTCAACTTAATAACTTTTCCCTCCAAGTGTTAAATGAGCTAATAAGGATATTTTGTTCCCATCACAAAATCATAACATATGATGTTCATGAAATACTTCAGATTCCTTGAGAGAATATAGTCTCATTTTTATTCACAATTATTAACAAAGAAAGAATACTCAATATTATTAAAAGCTTATCTTCAGCCTAGAAGGGAAGAGGATTAAACTCATGGATTGTGAGAAATATGTAACAATCATCCATATTCCTTTTTTGGCAGATCTGTATCTAGTGCCAGGGAACAGAATTTCCCTAGATGGTTCAAATAAAGAAACTTTAATGAAGGAGCTTACAGAGGCATGGGTAGGTTAAGAATAAACAAGATATGGTTGAGGCAGCCAGAGAATAGCAACAGGAGAAAGCCTTTATTATCCCTAAAATTGAAGACACGTGGAGGAATTATTGTGAGGAGCCCTGTGAGAGTCTGAATCACCAGGTGGTAGCTATAGTTGAGGAGGCATAGCTACTGAAAAGATGTACTGGAGGAGGGAAGGAACAGAATATACCCTTACCTTCAGACTCCTGCCTGTTTCCCAGTGATGGAACCCAATCTGAGGCCAACAGGCAAGAGAGCGAGTCTGCAGGGATCAGCCACTTGGGGCACAGAATGTGCAAAGGAAGATGGAAAATGTATTTGGGGGTGGTAAATGGAACCTACCAGAATGCCTTCATCAGTTAAAAGTATTTTATAATACTATGGTCAGTTGGTTCAGTTGCTCAGTTGTGTCCAACTCTTTGTGACCCCATGGACTGCAACACGCCAGGCTTCCTTGTCCATTACCAACTCCTGGAGCTTGCTCAAACTCATGTCCATCAAGTCGGTGATGCCATCCAACCATCTTGTCCTCTGTTGTCCCCTTCTCCTCCTGCCTTCAACCTTTCCCAGCATCAGGGTCTTTTTCTAATGGGTCAGTTCTTTGCATCAGGTGGCTAAAGTATCGACCATAGCCAAATACTTAGTAAGGAGGACTAAAAGACACCCTAGACAGGAATTATTAAATTATTTGGTCTTAAGACCCCTTACAAGAAAAGAGTTTATGTTGGTTATAGTAGTTGATACTGTATTTTAAATTTGAACAGAAATATGAAATATTTTATCAGCTCATATAAGAATAGCAATTAATTACATATTAACATAAATAAGATTTAAAAAATTAAATCTAAAGATAAAGAAATTAAATTAATAAATAAAATTATTTATTTTCCAGAATAAAACAAAAATAGTGGGAAAGTATTATTGTTCTATATCTTTCCAAATTTAATGTCTGGCTTCATAGAAGAAACTGGGTTCTCATATCTGTTTCTGCTTATAATCTGTTGTGATATGTTGTTTGACTGAAATATATAGAGAAAATTCAGCCTCAGTTGGAAAAGGGAGAACCTTGCAGACTCCTTGAATAGATCTCAAACACCCAATATTTCTCAGACACCACCTTATATTGACATTTGTTAATCTTTTTCAGAGCATACTCTATACTATATATACCTTATATATTTTTGAGGAGTTGCTGTAGGAGAAGTGACTTTGAACCACATTGTATCTTCTCTGCAATAACAAAATCTGCTGTTCTGGCTTGTCAGTTTTGAGCATAGGCTAGTTATTGCCTTACTTTACTGAGTAAACACATCCAACTGTGAGATATGGTCTGATTCAGAGATGTGGACAAGCTTTTTTCATGTTCTGTTTTCACTTGAGGAATACTGTGGTAAAATACTTTTGCCATTCTTAATTTCATTCTTAGTTATTTGATTGATATTTTGTTTGTTTGATGATCTTCCTGAAAAAATGGATACCAGAAGTCATTAGTAGGAAAATTGCGTTTTTTTTCACCTTATGGGAATTTGACTTTAAAGGATTGGAATTATTTCAGAATAGAGTTCTTCTAAGGCTTAAATCTGTTTTGATTTTTAAAAATAACTTTTTATTATAACTTCTTTTTTCTAGTGATTAGAGTTTCTTGATCTTTTCTTTGCTTAATTCAGATTTATTTAGGTCTCTGTTGTTATTTCTATATTGAGAGTATAGTATCTTTATAAAATTTAACAAATTCATAAAATATATATAAACCAAAGAGAATAATGTTCATAAAATTGTTGCACATATAAACTTGTGGTGTATGTGTTTCTATATAAACATGAAGGATTATCACTTATGTTTTAATTAAATTGTATTAGTGTAGTGACATCTCCACATGTCACAGTATTTGTGATTATCAGTATCAAGGGTTCTCTACCATGTAGTACTTGTTATTGATAACATGCAGACACTGTCACAGAAATAAATCAGTTTTACATGGGATTAGTTTCTAATTAAGACAAATTTGCTATTTAAATGTAATCTCTTTTTTCCCCCAAAGAAGATTAATGAAATATTTTTCTTCTTTCCCAAAGGAGCTACTGCTTTCTGGCATGCCAGAAATTGATGTGAGTGATTGGATAAAAAATACAGAATACACAAGTGGCTATGAAAGAGAAGATCCAGTTATTCAGGTAAAATCTCTCTAGAGCTTAGAATGAACTTAAGTTTTGCCATTTAATCTTGTAAGCTTTTCAGCACTATTGAATGAAAACCTATATTAATTAACAAAGTAAAGTTTTTCCCTAAATTCTTCTCATGGGAATTCCATATGAAAGCTTTGTATGAAACCTTGTTTGATAAATGAGTTTCATAGAATAAAATATGCTTTATGAATATTGCACATTGCTCTGGTACTTAGAAGCCTACAATTGCTCTGAAATGTGAGTTTAGTTTTTTATTGTTGTTTTTAGTGGTTCTGGGAAGTTGTGGAAGATATTACTCCAGAGGAGAGAGTTCTTCTCTTGCAGTTTGTTACTGGCAGGTAAGAAGTGTTTTTATGATAATGTAGAAAGAATTTAATGTATTCCATTTCTAATTGATTAGAGATAAGCAACTCAAAGTGAATTATCACTCTGAATTGTCTGTTTCTCACCTCCTTTTCTATATTTTTAGACATTAAACAAAGGTTTATTTAGGCATTAATGTTAAAATATATAGTAGTACCCAAAATATGTTTATTTAAGGTATAAAAAATTGTTCCTGTCAGAACTGTCAACATATATATTATTTTGTAACTTGGTAGTCTTTTCAATCTGTAAGTCAATAATAGTAGCCAATAGTTGTTGCTGCAACAACACACACACACACACAAAATACATATAATACCCATACACAGCATTTTTTATTCAATTTTTGTCAGATTTTAATGTTTAAAGATTTGTGACCTAAAAACTAATTTGTGATACCATACATTGAAAAGTGTACATTTGGAAACAATTAAACATCATCAGTGTTAGAAAACTAAATGATTTAAATCTCTCTTAACTTATAGTTCTGAAAGATGTAAAAGAAAGGTGTGATTTTCATCCTTGATAACTTAGAATTTCATCTGTATCCTTCTATTTATCAAAATATAGTTCAGTTGTTTCATTATAAATTTGCATGGTTCTTCTAAGAAAATTGGAACATAGAAAACTAAAAGAAATAAGAAAAACCATCACTTGCCATCAATAACCATTATAAATAATTTGATATATTTATTTTTTACCACCTGTTTTAAAAACATAGTATGAATGTATATCTATATTACATATATGTAACTTAAAGTCCATTGTTTTATTTTTTTAATTTTATTTATTTGTCTGCACTGCATTTTGGTTTTGGCATGCAGGCTGTTTGATTTTTGTTGTAGCATGTGGGATCTAGTCCCCCAACCAGGAATCAAACCCAGGCCCCCTGATTGAGAGCACAGAGTCTTTGCTGTTGGACCACCAGTGAAGTTCCCACTGTTTTATTTTTAAAGTAGTTTGTAACCATTGTAGAAACTTTGGAAAATGGAGAATATAGATAAGAGAAAATGAAAATCCCATTAAGTAATTACACTGTTTATAGATAACACTATTAATATTTTGCTGTTTTTTTTAGTTTTTTAAGTATATAGTTAGAAAAATAGTTGGAGTTACAATGTATACCTAATTTTAAAGAATAAATAAAACATGAATTAGTCACAGATTATAGACTAAAAATATGAAACAAAATCTTGTCAGTTTTTTGTTTACTTGGCTTCTCACTGCCAAGAAATACCTAGAGATTTCAGTAATTTAATAAAAAGAGTTTAAAATTATTTTTTATATGTAGGAAGGTTAGACTAAAATTTTATAAAATCATCTCTCATCTCAGTCTCTGAATGTAATCTATTTTGGTTATTCTTCCAGAGTTTTTCTGACATATACAAATTTTTATTTTTTAAAAACATTGTTCCTCTTTTATAACTTTTGAATTTAACAATATATTGTTTAAAATGGATTCATTTATAGATCTAATTTTTTAAATGGCTATCTATTCTTAAATCTCTTGACCTCTCAGCCGTGAAGAGATACCTCACGTCCAAGGTAAGAGAAACCCAAGTAAGACGGTAGGTGCTAAGAGAGGGCATCAGATGGCAGACAGACTAAAATCACAATCACAGAAAACTACCCACTCTGATCACATGGACCACAGCCTTGTCCATCTCAATGTGAGACATGCCATGTGGGGCCACCCAAGACGGGCGGGTCATGGTGAAGAGGTCTGACAGAATGTGGTCCGCTGGAGAAGGGAATGGCAAACTACTTCAATATTCTTGCCTTGAGAACCCCATGAACAGTATGAAAAGGCAAAATGATAGGATACTGAAAGATGAACTCCCCAGGTTGGTAGGTGCCCAATATGCTACTGGAGATCAGTGGAGAAATAACTCCAGAAAGATTGAAGGGATGGAGCCAAAGCAAAAACAACACCCAGCTGTGGATGTGACTGGTGATAGAAGCAAGGTCCAATGCTGTAAAGAGCAATATTGCATAGGAACCTGGAATGTTAGGTCCATGAATCAAGGCAAATTGGAAATGGTCAAACAGGAGATGGAAAGAATGAATGTCGACATTCTAGGAATCAGCAAACTAAAATGGACTGGAATGGGTGAATTTAATTCAGATGGCCATTATATCTACTACTGTGGGCAGGAATCCCTAAGAAGAAATGGAGTAGCCATCGAGTCAACAAAGAGTCCGAAATGCAGTACTTGGATGCAATCTCCGAAATGATAGAATGATCTCTGTTCGTTTTCAAGGCAAACCATTCAGTATCATGGTAATCCAAGTCTATACTTTGATGAGTAACACTGAAGAAGCTGAAGTTGAACGGTTCTATGAAGACCTACAAGACCTTTTAGAACTAACATGGAAAAAAGATGTCCTTTTCATCATAGGGGACTGGAATGCAAAAGCAGGAAGTCAAGAAACACCTGGAGTAACAGGCAGTTTGTCCTTGGAGTACAGAATGAAGCAGGGCAAAGGCAAATAGAGTTTTGCCAAGAGAATGCACTGGTCATAGCAAACACCCTCTTCCAACAACACAAGAGAAGACTCTTCCAACAACACAAGAGAAGACATCACCAGATGGCCAACACCGAAATCAGATTGATTATATTCTTTGCAGCCAAAGATGGAGAAGCTCTATACAGTCAGCAAAAACAAGACCTGGAGCTGACTGTGGCTCTGATCATGAACTCCTTATTGCCAAATTCAGACTTAAAGAAAGTGGGGAAAACCACTGGACCATTCAGGTATGACCTAAATCAAATCCCTTATGATTATACAGTAGAAGTGAGAAATAGATTTAAGGGACTAGATCTGATAGACAGAGTGCCTGATGAACTATGGACGGAGGTTTGTGACATTGTACAGGAAACAGGGATCAAGACCATCCCCAAGAAAAAGAAATGCAAAAAAGCAAAATGGCTATCTGAGGAGGCCTTACAAATAGCTGTAATAAAAAGAGATATGAAAAGCAAAGGAGAAAAGGAAAGATATACCCATTTGAATGCAGAGTTCCAAAGAATAGCAAGGAGAGATAAGAAAGCCTTCCTCAGTGATCAGTGCAAAGAAATAGAGGAAAACAATAGATTGGGAAACACTAGAGATCTCTTCAAGAAAATTAGAGATACCAGGGGAACATTTCATGCAAAGATGGGCTTGATAAAGGATAGAAATGGTATGGACCTAACAGAAGCAGAAGATATTAAGAAGAGGTTGCAAGAATACACAGGTTCAGTTCAGTTGCTCAGTCGTGTCTGACTCTTTGTGACCCCATGAATCACAGCACGCCAGACCTCCCTGTCCATCACCAACTCCCAGAGTTCACTCAGACTCACGTCCATCGAGTCAGTGATGCCATCCAGCCATCTCATCCTCTGAGAACTATACAAAAAAGAGCTTCACGATGCAGATAATAATAATGGTGTGATCACTCATCTAGAGCCAGACATCCTGGAATGTGAAGTCAGGTGGGCCTTAGGAAGCACCACTACAAACAAAGCTAGTGGAGGTGATGGAATTCCAGTTGAGCTATTCCAAATCCTAAAAGATGATGCTGTGAAAGTGCTGCACTCAATATGCCAGCATATTTGGAAAACTCAGCAGTGGCCACAGGACTGGAAAAGGTCAGTTTTCATTCCAATCCCAAAGAAAGGCAATGACAAAGAATACTCAAACTACCACACAAGCAACCTAGACAGCATATTAAAAAGCAGAGATATTACTTTGCCAACACAGTTCCGTATAGTCAAGGCTATGGTTTTTCCAGTAGTCATGTATGGATGTGAGAGTTGGACTGTAAAGAAAGCTGAGCGCCGAAGAATTGATGCTTTTGAACTGTGGTGTTGGAGAAGACTCTTGAGAGTCCCTTGGACTGCAAGAAGATCCTACCAGTCCATCCTAAAGGACATCAATCCTGGATATTCATTGGAAGGACTGATGTTGTAGCGGAAAGTCCAATACTTTAGCCACCTGATGTAAAGGGCTAACTCATTTGAGAAGACCCTTGATGCTGGGAAATATTGAGGGCAGGAGGAGAAAGGGACAAGAGAGGATGAGATGGTTGGATGGAATCACCGACTCAATGGACATGAGTTTGGGTAAACTCCTGGAGCTGGTGATGGTCAGGGAGGCCTGGCTTGATGTGCTTCATGGGGTCACAAAGAGTTGGACAGGACTGAGTGACTAAACTCAACTGAATGGATATTGTCTTTTATTGCTAAATTTTCCTGTTTATGAATAATGCTGAACAAATAAGGAATTTGTATGCTTTTTATACTGGCAGATAAGTTTAATTATTATTTTTTTTAGTTCTTGCCTGGAGAATCCCAGGGACAGCGGATGGGCTGCCATCTGTGGGGTCGCACAGATTTGGACATGACTGAAGCGACTTAGCAGCAGCAGCAGCAGCAGTTTGATTATTTATAAATGTAGGATAAATAGGATAAGCATATAAGGAAAATTCTTAAAAGGGAAAATTTTGCATGCAAATTATATACATTTTTATAACTTTGAGACATTGCTCACTTAAACTTCAGAAAGATACCATTATTGACATCAGTAGGGAATGAGAGGCCCTGTTTCTTTCATTCTGTCAATGTAAGATATAATCATTTTTATTTCCATGGTTTCTTATGTGTTTACTTTGTGTTGGAATAGATTTCCTGTCTTTATTTTTGTACATTATTCTGCTGCTGCTGCTGCTAAGTCACATCAGTCGTGTCCGACTCTGTGCGACCCCATAGACGGCAGCCCACCAGGCTCCTCCGTCCATGGGATTTTCCAGGCAAGAGTACTGGAGTGGGGTGCCATTGCCTTCTCCGGTACATTATTTTACCATCATTTAAAAAATTTTGTTTTTTAATGTCCCTAGATATTACAGATAGGGACATTTATAACTCTGCAAATATTTTTCCCAGGTTATCATTTGCCTTTTAATGTTATTAAGTTAGACATGTAGATTTCCATATAGATTATAAATTTAATTTATAAAAATTCTATAATGAAGATTCTAAATTAGGTTTGCAAGTTGATTATTGCTTTCCTATAGTTTTGTTTTTTTTTAAAATATATTCTTCCCTACTCCCAAGATTTTGTATACTTATATGTTTTTCTACATTTTGGGGTAACATTTTTGTTTCTGTTTTTACATACCAGTTTTTAAGCCATCTGGACTTTATTTTGGTTTATGTTATAAGCCAGGGCTCTTTAATTTTTTCCTAAGTGGTTTATATTTAAACACAGTTTAATAAATTGCTATATTTTCCTTCATGATTTGGTGGGTATGAGCCTTTAAAATGCAGGAAATAATTATTCAAGTTCTTTAGTACTAAAATTGTTAGTTTGCTACTTTTATAGAATAAAAACTAGTTGGATTAGTGATACACAATATGTCTCCTGGTTCTATAGTCATAGTTAGCAATGCTGAAAAGAACTGCACGGTTTGCTATTTAACCGATAGAGAAGAATAGTGGCAAATCCATTTAAACTGAGGTGAAGGATTTGGGTAAAGAGTAGAAGCCAAGGAGGCTGAGGGGAAACTACATGGACCTAAGCTTTACCTTCAAGTTGAAAAGTCCACTTTTCAGCACTTGGTCAAAATGGAGTCCTTGCTTTGAATTTAAAGAGTAAATCTTAAGTTTTTTTTAAACCGTAACTTTCCTTTTACACTAGACCCAGTTATCAATAGGTATAGTGTTTACCCTTCTAGACCAAAACTATGTACTTTGCTTTTTTGCACTTCCTGGAAAATTCTGTTTATCCTTTATATTTAGATTGTAAAATGTCTTCCTCCATATCCATTATTAATCTAGAACAATCTTACTAAAGCGTTGTAGGAGACTAGAGTTGTGTTCTAGTTGTAGGAGCAAGAATCTGTATTATCATCAGTAACTTTAAAGTATTTTTATGGTGGTGACAGTATTTTGTTTATCTACAAGACAGTCTTAAATTTCTAACTTTTGTTTTATTATCTGTTAGTAATGAATCTCAGACTATATGACTACTTTGTATAAAATAGAAATATGTCATTTTTATTAACTGTAATTTTACATTGTATAATTCAGGTGTCATAATACTCAACCAAAGACAATTTCATTCATTTTTCTCATATATGCTTAAGCTTGATGAGCCATAATCTTAGCTTAAGATCCACTGGTTATTCAGGTAGGGGGCCCAGTCATTGTTTATAATTGAAAAGAGGAGTAAGATTTCAGGTATTGTTTGTGAATATCAGTTTACAGAATATTTTCAGTTTAGATATTAAAATTGGAGGCTCAACTAATTTTTCAAAATTTATTTATATGAATTGTGATATTGAAATTCTGTGATATAATTTGTGTAAGAATCTGTGTCAAGGCTCATTTTCTCACCTGTCCTGATGAAGTTGTATATTTGTATTTAAAATCTGCCTCTAATATCTTTCATCCCTTTTTATTTTTGGTCACCTTTGTTAATTTTGTAGGCAAAGGTTAATATGCGTAGATAAACTAATCTTGAATTTTATTTCACTTTATAGACATATATGTTCAGGTCTTTAGATATTCTCTTGCCCTAAGTAGGAATTCCTTATATGTTAGGGTTTTGTTAGGAAGATTCAGGCATCCTTTTAGCATTCACTTGAATTTCTAAGGTAAGTTTAGGCATTTCATCAATAAAGTTTTTAATAGTAACCAAACTACTTCCTAGGAGAAGGCAATGGCAACCCACTCCAGTGTTCTTGCCTGGAGAATCCCAGGGATGGCGGAGCCTGGTGGGCTGCCGTCTGTGGGATCGCACAGAGTCGGACACGACTGAAGCAACTTAACAACAACAAAACTACTTCCTAGCTAGAAAAGAAAACTGCTAGTTTTAGAGATCTATTTCTATTGGATTGTTTTTTTTCTCTGTGAATATGTGCATATCATCTGTGATATAAATATTAATAGAAAATCTTGGTGCTTTATTCGACAGTTTTTTTAGTGTGTGTGGTAAGACGTATATAACATTTAACATTTCAATCATTTTTAAATGTACAGTTCTGTGTACATTCACATTGTCATACAGCCATCACTTCCATTCATCTCCTGAGCTTTTTTATTTTCCTCAGTTGAAATTGTACCCATTAAACACTAACTTTCCATTTCCCATACCCCCAGTCTCTGGCAACCACCATTCTACTTTCTGTCTAAATGAGTTTGATTACTTTAGGTCCATTGCAGGTAGAATCATATGGTGCCTTTTTGTGACAGGCTTATTTCACTTAGCATAATGTCCTCAAGATTCATCCATAGTATAGCATATTTCAGAACTCCCTTCCTTTTTAAGGATGAATAGTATTCTGTTGTATGTGTTTACCACATTGTACTTATCCTTCCATCCGTGGATGGTTACTTATGTTGCATCCACAATTTGGCTATTGTGAGTAATGCTGTTATGAACATGGCATGTACAAATATCTCTGAGTCTCTACTTTCTGTTCTATTGGACATATACTATAACTCTATGATTAATTTTTTGAGAAACTGTCATAATGTTTTCCATACTTGGCTGCACCATTTTATATTACCTTCAGCAGTTGCATAAGGGTTTCAATTTCTGCATGACCTTTCCAAAACTGTATTTTTTCTGATGCCTTTTTAAAAAAAATAACTGTCATCTTAATATCTTTGAGGTAGTTATCTCAGTGTAGGTTATTTTTTTAACATTTAAAAAAAATTACGTATTTTGGCTGTGCTGGGTCTTTATTGCTGCACAGGCTTTTCTCTGGTTGCAGGGATCAGGAGTTACTTGCTAGTTGTGGTGTGCAGGCTTCTCATTGCCGTGGCCTCTCTTGTTGTGGAGCACGAGGTCTCAGGCGTGCAGGCTTCAGCAGTTGTGGTGCCTGTGCTCAGCAATTGTAGGTCACAGGCTCTAGAGGACAGACTCAGTAATTGTAGCACATAGTCTTAGTTTAAGCTCCTCAGCATGTGGGATCTTCCTGGACCAGGGATCGAACCAATTGGAAGGTGGACTCTTTACCATTGAACCACCAGGGAAGCCCTCAGCCCTCACTGTGGTTTTGATTTGCATTTCCCTAATGACTTCCCTAATGCACTTCCCTAATCAAGTGATTTTGATTGAACATCTTTTGAATGCTTATAAGCCATTTGTGTATTTTCTTTGGAAAAATGTCTGTTTGAACCCTGTCCCTATTTTTTAAATTAGATTTTTGTTGTTAAGTTGTAGGAACTCTATATATTGGGTTGGGCAAAAAGTTCATTTGGGTTTTCCCGTAAGATGTTGCAGAAGAAACTGAACGTACGTTTTGGCCAATGCGGTATTTTCTCAATATTGATTCCTTGTCATATTTATGATTTAAAAATATTTTCTCCTATGGCTCACATTTTCATTCAGTTCATGGTATCCTTTGGCACCCAAGTTTTAATCTTATGTCCAATTTATCTATTTTTCTTTTGTTGCCTGTGTTTTTGGTATCCTAGAAATCATTACCAAACCCAGTGTCATAAAGCTTTTCCCCTGGATTTTCTTCTAAGAATTTTATAGGTTTACCTCTTCATTTAGTTCTCTGATTCACTTTGAATTAACTGTATACGGTGTTAGGTAAAGGTCTAACTTCATTTTTTTGTAGTGAATATTCAGTTTTCTCAGCACAGTTTGTTGAAAGGACTGTCCTTTTTCTGTTGAATGTTCTTAACACTCCTGTCAAAAAATCATTTGGCTGTATATTTGAGGGTTTATTTTGAGGTTCTTCATTCTATTTCTATCTGTCTTTATGTCGGTACACACTGTTTTGGTTACTGTAGTTTTATAGTTTAAATTTCAAAATTAGAAACTGTGAGACTTCTGACTTTGTTCACCTTTCTGTAGTCTCACTATATTCAGTTCAGTTCAGTCACTCAGTCATGTCCGATTCTTTGTGACCCCATAGACTGCAGCACACCAGGCTTCCCTGTGCATCAACAACTCCAGGAGCTTACTGCAACCCATGTCCACAGAGTCGGTGATGCCATTCAACTATCTCATCCACTCTTGTCCCCTTCTCCTCCCTCTTTCCCAGCATCAGGATCTTTTCAAATGAGTCAGCTTTTCACATCAGGTGGCCAAAGTATTGGAGCTTCAGCTCCAGCATCAGTTCTTCCAGTGAATATTCAGGACTGATTTCCTTTAGGATGGACTGGTTGGATCTCCTTGCAGTCCAAGGGACTCTCAAGAGTCTTCTCCAACACCACAGTTCAAAAGCATCAATTCTTCTGTGCTCAGCTTTCTTTATAGTCCAACTCTCATATCCATACATGACTCCTGGAAAACCATAGCTTTGACTAGCCAGACCTTTGTTGGCCAAGTAATGTCTCTGCTTTTTAATATGCTGTCTAGGTTGGTCAAAACTTTCCTTCAAAGGAGTAAGCCTCTTTTAATTTCATGGCTGCGTGCACCATCTGCACTGATTTTGGAGCCCAAGAAAATAAAGTCTGACACTGTTTCCCCATCTGTTTCCCATGAAGTGATGGGACCAGATGCCATGATCTTAGTTTTCTGAATGTTGAGCTTTAAGCCAACTTTTTCACTCTCCACTTTCACTTTCATCAAGAGGCTCTTTAGTTCTTCTTCACTTTCTGCCATAAGAGTGGTGTCATCTGCATATCTGAGGTTATTGATATTTCTCCTGGCAATCTTGATTCCAGCTTGTGCTTCATCCAGCCCAGCATTTCTCATGATGTACTCTGCATATAAGTTAAATAAGCAGGGTGACGGTATACAGCCTTGAAATACTCCTTTCCTGATTTGGAACCAGTCTGTTGTTCCATGTCCAGTTCTAACTGTTGCTTCTTGACCTGCATACAGGTTTCTCAAGAGGCAGGTCAGGTGGTCTGGTATTCCCACCTCTTTCAGAATTTTCCACAGTTTGTTGTGATCCACACAGTCAAAGGCTTTGGCATAGTCAATAAAGCAGAAGTAGATGTTTTTCTGGAACTCTCTTGCTTTTTCAATGATCCAACGGATGTTGGCAATTTGATCTCTGGTTCCTCTGCCTTTTCTAAAACCAGCTTGAACATATGGAACTTCATAATTCACATATTGTTGAAGCCTGGCTTGGAGAATTTTGAGCATTACTTTGCTAATGTATGAGATAAGTGTAATTTTGTGGTAGGTTGAGCATTCTTTGGCATTGTCTTTCTTTGGGATTGGAATGAAAACTGAGCTTTTCCAGTCCTGTGGCCACTGCTGAGTTTTCCAAATTTGCTGGCATATTGAGTGCAGCACTTTCACAGCATCATCTTTTAGGATTTGAAACAGTTCAACTGGAATTCCATCCCCTCCACTAGTTTTGTCTGTAGTAATGCTTCCTAAGGCCCACTTGATTTCGCATTCCACGACATCCAAGTAAGTGATCACACCATCCTGGTTATCTGGGTCATGAAGATCTTTTTATGTGTAGTTCTCCTGTGTATTCTTGCCACCTCGTCTTAATATCTTCTGCTTCTGTTAGGTCCATACCATTTCTGTCCTTTATCGAGCCCATCTTTGCATGAAATGTTCCCTTGGTATCTCTAATTTTCTTGAAGAGATCTCTAGTGTTTCCCAATCTATTGTTTTCCTCTATTTCTTTGCACTGATCACTGAGGAAGGCTTTCTTATCTCTCCTTGCTATTCTTTGGAACTCTGTATTCAAATGCATTTTCATTATGTCAGGTAACATTTAAAAAAATGCATCCAATGTAAATCTCTGGAAAGATAAGTGTAAAGAATTTTCTAGTTTCCCACTGTGTAAAAGAATACAAAACAAAAACCTTTGAGCCTAGATATTTTTCACAGACAGGGAAATCATTTTGGATTACACATAAAAGCCTCTGTTGCTTGAATTAATCAAGTAAACCATTTATTTATTCAGCAAATATTTAATGAATGTCTGCTAGATATATTCATTTTTATAATTCAAATTATATCTATTTCAAAGATTTTTCTTACATGGGTACAACTTACTAGATATGAACTCTTAGTTCCAGGGTCCCACATGGTGGATTTGCTAATATCATGGGTGGAAGTGGATTGCAAAACTTCACAATTGCTGCTGTGCCATATACTCCAAATCTTCTACCTACTTCAAGCACATGGTATGTTAAATTGGTTTATTTAAATGCACTGTGAATTTCTGATTAGTTTTAAATGATCAAAGGTCTGACTGCTTATTGCTTCATTGAGAGGAAAATCTCAGCAGTGATCTCTGTTCATTTTGTAATCACTGATAAATAAAGAACTATATAGTAATAGTTTCTTGCCTTCCGCTTTGTAGGTAGGAAAATGTTTGAGTAAACTACCTACTTATATTCTGTGTGTGCATGAGTGCTAAGTTGCTTCAGTTGTGTCTGACTCTTTGCGACCATTATGAACTGTAGCCTGCCAGGCTTCTTTGTCCATAGGATTTTCCAGGCAAGAATACTGGAGTCAGTTGGCTTGCTCTCCTCCAGGGGATCTTCCCAACCCAGGGACCAAACCCATGTCTCTTATGTCGCCTGCATTGGCAGGTGGGTTCTTTACCACTCGCGTGACCTGGGAAGCCCCACCTATACTCTAATTGAATACATATAGTTCAAATATCACTAAAGTTACACTGTCATAAGTATCACTGAGTTACACTATCATTTCAAACTTAATTGCCCTATTGCTTATTTATTTTAGACTGGAGGGAACTTATTTTGGTCTGGTAATTTGCATACTAAAGGAAACTGCAGTGCAGCAGGGTTTGGTGTTTTTTTTTTTTTTTTCCTTTTTAAATACTACTTCAGGGTTTTCCAATTTGAATGCAAATTTGAGAGGGTGGTTTTATGTTAATTTTGAGTAGTGTTTTCACTTCTAGACAAAACAATAAAATATTTCAGAGCTTTCCTATTTAATAGTGGTATATTTTTCTTTTAAAGCATCAACATGCTCAAGTTACCTGAATACCCAAGCAAAGAAATACTCAAGGACAGGCTTCTTGTGGCACTACATTGTGGCAGCTATGGTTACACAATGGCATAATGAAGTCTGGAAAATTCTTCTGACTGCTGATGAGCAATTCAGAGTGGCAGAAGTAATTTAGGAAACTGTCAACAGAAAAGCAGCCCAAATGCAGCCCATAGGCGGGGCTGATGTTTAAAATTCATAAAGGATCAGGTTTTCTTTTTTTCTCTCTCACTTTCCCTTTTATATTTTCTCAGTTTGTGATACAATTAGAAAATATAAAATCACAGTAGTCTTCATTTCAAAAATGGTAATTGAAAATAATAGAAACTGTCCTTTTTCACATTTCTTTAATCTTATCCAAGAGTGTGTTAAGGCAGCATCCTATTCTACATTCCACATCTCCTATGTAACTATGTTAAAAAGGTGTTGTCGCTTTATTTTTCTATATAATAAATTGTATTAGGATATCCGGCCTGGTATGTCCTATTGCATGTAAAGTGCTGTTTATATTTTGGAAAACTACTGTATAGAATGGGTTAATTTACATTGTATATAAAGCCACAAATATGTATTTTCCCATACTGAATCTATATTGCAATGATGTTTTTTAGCTTTTCAGTATTTTAATATGTAAAGTTTAGACTGATGTGATAATAAACAACTGATGATATGACATCTGATTTATATATTAAAGCTTTTTCTGTATTGTATGAATTACTGTCTCAAAGTTATTCTTATGTTTTGTTTTAATTATATTTAGATAAAATTAAAATATGATATTTTACCATGTTTCTTTTCATTACTGTGGTTTTATCTGTGAACTCTAATGTCACATTTGAAAACATAATCCAGTGTGCAGATTACAATTTAAGTATGTAATTTTTCCTTAAATTTGCTTTTTATGATTAAAATGTTGAATTCAAGTGATATATACCTAATATAGAGCATTGGATTTTTAAATTTTAGGGTGGGCTAATCAGTTTTCTTTTGAAAAGACACATTTGAATAGTTACAGCATACCTTTTAGGGGGGAAGCAGGCACACTCCGACATTCAAAAATATTAATGGAGGAATTTGTAATGTTTGGGGGCAGGAGGAGAAGGGGATGACAGAGGATGAGATGGCTGGATGGCATCACTGACTCGATGGACGTGAGTTTGAGTGGACTCTGGGAGTTGGTGATGGACAGGGAGGCCTGGCGTGCTGCGATTCATGGGGTCGCAAAAAGTCGGACACGACTCAGCGACTGAACTGAACCGAACTGATGGCCTTGCCTCTGGAAACTAAAAATAGACTATCCGGTGGCATCATTATTGGTAAAATGACTCTTATATGCATATTTTCTCATATATATGCAAATACAGCAGCTACTGTAGTTGTCAGTGACAAATATAGACAATGTATATATCAATATAGACAAAATGTATATACGTGTATATAGGCTTATATGTTGAAAGCTTTGCTTTGCTAAGTTATAAAACTTACTTAATACTTGTTTTTGGTCCTCTTCCATTACTGTTGGTTTTTTTAATGTTAAGAAAACATCTTTCAACAGATTACATTAGAAACAAGGCAATTTCTTAAAATTACTAGTAGCTCTAAAATTAGGATTCAGATGCTTTTAATGAAGCTAGTAGTTTTTAAAACGGGTTTTGAAAATTTTGTACAAGAGGTCATTGCCTTCTAACTTCAAATAGGTTATTTAATATTATGTTGCTTACAATTTTAGTATTTATAAGCATTTATTTCTGTTTTTAATAGTCATACATTGGCTTTGTCAGGCTGGTCCTTTTTCAGGTATTTATGGAGAGGAGATAATAGAACATTTAAAATCTCATGGTTTTATATCCATGAATTTGAATATTTTTATCTATAGCTAGCAATTTTAGGGTTTGTTCTTTAACATTATCTTTAGTTTCTAAACTTTAAGAATTTAGTTAATACAAAAAGATTTTATATGGATTAAAATTCCTATTTAAACTAGAGGCAGCAGGTCTCTATTCTGTTCCCACAGTTTCTTCTGTAAGTAGATGAATATGTTGAATGCAAGTATAAAAAAGTGATTAGAGATTTTCTTCCCCTTTGGGTAAAAGATTACACTAATAGGAAAATAACTCTTACAACATGTGGGAGTTTCATATGAGGAAGAAAACAGAGAAATACAGCATTTTACAGAAATGAAGCTAGAAGGCAAAGGAGCATATTGTAGGAAACTGACTAATGAAAATATCTGGGTAAGAGTGATATTATTGATATTATAATCATTATATCTATAATATTAACTTGAAATAAGTCTAATTAAAGTTATTTGAGAGGATAGTGACCACATAGTTAATAAAAACCATCTTCTAATTCATCTAAAAACAAAAGGTAATATAATCTCATGAAATCTGTGCTAAGCACAGCCAGTTGTGGTGATGTCTTTGTTGGCTTTGGTGGCAGAATGATAGCTTTAAACATAGGTTATGTGTTAGAGGCTCACAGATAATTCCCACTCACACATGTGTTTTGTTTGTCATGCCAGTTCTAAATGTTGAATAAGTTGTCAACATTTTAAAAAATCAGGAGATTTCACTTAGAAGTCCATATTTTTGACTTTTGAGAAATCAGATAATTTAACGTTGGGCAGACATTCCCTAGAAGGCATTATTAGTAGTCTGGAATTGAGTAAAAGTCACTTCTTGGAATGCTGAACATGGTCTCCAGTTTGCCATTTTCTTACCCCAACCTGCTTCACTATTTTCCTGGACATTGATGGCATTGGAGTTTGCTTTAAAAAAAAAAAATTGTGTTGATTAGAAATGTTCTCTTGGAGTATAAAGTGAAACAAATTCTTTGGAAGGCAATTTGGCAGTATCAGACTTTTAAAATGTACACAAGTCTTTGACTCAACAGTTCTACATCTAAGACTTAATCTGTGGATATACTTGTACACATATATAACATATTTGTACAAGAATGTTCACTGAAGACTTGTTCATTATAGAGAAAAATGGAAATAAATATCAGTAAGGGGTTGCTAATTGTGTTATATCTATACCAATAGAATATTAATTCACATTTACAAAGAATGAAATGGATGTGTACATCTGATACGTAAATGTTTCTTAAGTTCATTAAATGAAATAAGATGTATCAAAGTGCTGTTAATATTAGTGTGTAAATACCATATATATATAGGGTTATAGGCAAGAAAAGTTTCTGGGCCAGAGACATGCTATATCTGGGAAAGCATAAGATGGGATGAAAGACTTTTTCACTATATAAAGTTTTTATCCTGTTTGTCTAAATCACAGTTCAGTTCAGCTGCTCAGTTGTGTCTGACTCTGCGACCCCATGGACTACAGCACACCAGGCCTCCCTGTCCATCACCAACTCCTGGAGCTTACTCAACTCATGTTCATAGAGTCGATGATGCCATCCAACCATCTCATCCTCTGTTGTCCACTTCTCCTCCTGCCTTCAATCTTTCCCAGCATCAGGGTCTTTTCAAATGAGTCAGTTCTTTGCATCAGGTGGCCAAAGTATTGGAGCTTCAGCTTCAGCATTAGTCCTTCCAATGAATATTCAGGACTGATTTCCTTTAAGATGGACTGGTTGGATCTTGCAGTCCAAGGGACTCTCAAGAGACTTCTCCAACACCACAGTTCAAAAGCCTCAATTCTTTGGCGCTCAGCTTTCTTTATAGTCTAACTCTCACATCCATACATGACTACTGGACAAACCATAGCTTTGACTAGATGGACCTTTGTTGGTAAAATAATGTCTCTACTTTTTAATATGCTCTCTAGGTTGGTCATAGCTTTTCTTCCAGGGAGCAAGCATCTAAATCACAAGCCTGTGTTATTTTCTATATGATATATGTATTACATGTTCAGTATCCTAAATCAAGAGAAATCTCAGTAGTAGGTTTTATTGAATTTATAAAATGCCACAGCAATAGTGATAAATACTATTTTAATAATCACAAAACATTTTATAAAAGATTATCCTAATTAAATTATTTTCCTAATGAAGTCTAAGAAAGGAATGCCTCCTTGCCCACAAAGCTCTGTTTCCATGTTGCCTGATAAACAGCCCTGTTTATAGCTCTCTTAAATTCTATTAATTAAAAATGTATTTGAATTTACACCTCCCCACCCCAATTTTTGTTTTTTTTTTTAAATAACAGAAGTGGTACTTATTTATTATGGTAAAATATAGAAAGTATGGATTATTGTACACTAGAAAAAGCACTAAATTATACTGCCCAATAATTTGTATTTTCTTCTAATCTTTCTCATGCATTTTTCCCATAGTTGAGTTCATAAAGGACATAGCATTTAGTATCTTTTTTATTTATTCATCATTTATATTAAGCTTTTCCTATGTTATTGCAGCTTATTTGTAAACTTTTTAAAAATGATGGCACAATGTTCTGTCATATAGATGTTTCATAATTTACTTGACCAGATCTGTAAAAAAATTAACACTTAGATTTCTAATATTTTTTGCTTTTATAAATAAATAATAGGTGGCTTCCAGGAGTAAGCAACATTTTCTGGATTATTTGTTGAAACGTTTAAGTAGAAATGTTCGTCACTTGCTCCATAGTTGTGGAATTACTGTTGGAAGGCTCAGGAAGGGGCTGTTGGAACAGAGAACCCTTAAGTAGGATGATAGGATTGTCCCAAAAGCACAATTAGGGCTGTGTACCCTCCCAGAGTGTGAAAGGGTTAGAAAGAGCTAGAAGGCTGTGACAAAGGTAAGTTAGTTTTAATAATTGCTTCCTTCCAGTCTTCTCCCCAAGAATAGGGAAGGAAATTCATCTTGTATGTGACACAAGACCCAGTCTCATGATCTGGAACTTAAGCATTTAATGTTATATAGTTCAGCTACATCAAGGGTCACTTACGTGCTTATGTGTTAAACTAGAAACCTAGCTTCCATTTATAAGACTTCCCAGACATGGACTCACGGTTTTTTTGGAGTGCAACCCTTTTGTCAATTGGAGAATATGTCATAGCTATCTTTGTGAGTGGGCATTTAGCTAATATCAAAATTTTGGTTATTTTCAACACAAAATTTAGGCATATCCATCACTGCAGATGGTGACTGCAGCCATGAAATTAAAAGATGCTTACTCCTTGGAAGGAAAGTTATGACCAACCTAGATAGAATATTCAAAAGCAGAGACATTACTTTGCCAACAAAGGTTTGTCTAGTCAAGGCTATGGTTTTTCCTGTGCTCATGTATGGATGTGAGAGTTGGACTGTGAAGAAGGCTGAGTGCTGAAGAATTGATGCTTTTTAACTGTGGTGTTGGAGAAGATTCTTGAGAGTCCCTTGGACTGCAAGGAGATCCAACCAGTCCATTCTGAAGGAGATCAGCCCTGGGATTTCTTTGGAAGGAATGATGCTAAAGCTGAAACTCCAGTACTCTGGCCACCTCATGTGAAGAGTTGACTCACTGGAAAAGACTCTGATGCTGGGAGGGATTAGGGGCAGGAGGAGAAGGGGACGACAGAGGATGAGATGGCTGGATGGCATCACTGACTCAATGGACGTGAGTCTGAGTGAACTCCGGGAGTTGGTGATGGACAGGGAGGCCTGGCGTGCTGCGATTCATGGGGTCGCAAAGAGTCGGACACGACTGAGCGACTGAACTGAACTGAACTGATGTGTATTTATAGTCACAATTGCTTTTTCATGTGAAACATGCTCTGTTTCCTATATACTTCCACACTTGTTAGGCAACAAAACATACTTTTAAGGTTAACACTAGTAACATAAATCCCAACTTTGCGGTTTGATTTAAGATAGTTTAATGTGGACAAGATTTCTGTTAGAATGTCTATTGTGAAATTCTTAGGTCTTGGATTATGGTTACCTGACTATTGGTCTAGTGTAAATTGGCATAAATTTGTTTATTTAATTTATAACCAGTCCTTTCATTTTGGAGAAGGCAATGGCACCCCACTCCAGTGCTCTTGCTGGAAAATCCTATGGATGGAGGAGCCTGGAAGGCTGCAGTCCATGGGGTCGCTAAGAGTCGGACACGACTGAGCGACTTCACTTTCACTTTTCATTTTCATGCATTGGAGAAGGAAATGGCAACCCACTCCAGTATTCTTGCCTGGAGAATCCCAGGGACGGGGGAGCCTGGTGGGCTGCCATCTATGGGGTCGCACAGAGTCAGACACGACTGAAGAGACTCAGCAGCAGCAGCAGCAGTCCTTTCATTTTACAGATGAGAAAATTAGAGACTGGAGAGGTGATGACTTCCTTAAGCCTTCATGGCTACTTAATCAAGCTAGAATTTAGAACTTAGATTTTCTGATTTTTAGTCCAGTAAGTTTTCTTTTACTCCATGCTGTCTCTTTATGTCATAACTGCATTATAAAAAGACTTTTAGAAAAACACCTGCAGCCTACTAATAGTCATGTAAGACAAGCCTGTTGGGAAACTATAACTTAATAAGCTGATAGTTAAGAGTGATTAATTGGACTGTATTTCTTCTCTCTTACTGTGCCACAATAAGCGAGGGTGGATATTTTACCATCTCAAGATGAAAAAGAACAGATGTATTGTCAGATCGTAGATCATGGGTAGTCATTAACTTTTATTATCTTTATAAAAGTGTTCAATTTCAAGCATACTTGGTGCTTGGAAAGACATTGTGCATCTAATGTTGCAAAACCATTAAAACCATAAACTGAGAATATAATGACTATAATGGTATATTCGTGTGAGTGAATCGAGTCTAGCTGAGTGAAATGGAGGGGAAGAAGTCCTAGGTGGGTGCTGGTTATATGGTTAGTGGAGAAAACTTTTCAAAACAATTCAACAAATTCCCTTAAATGCCTTCTATGTATTCAGTACTGGTTTAGGGATAGTGACCAGGTCACTCCCCTCAAAGAAAATAAAATGAAGTTGGGTAGATGGATGGAAGGCCTACTTGGCGAGGGGTTTTAAAACTGTGGCATGTGGCATATGATAAGGATAAAAACCAGTTACCGAAAGTATTAGTGAGGAGAAGAAGAGATTCATATAGACTTGAGTGTCCAAGACAGCTTTAAGCATCTGGTCTAATTGAATTGTCAAATTGCCCTCTAGATTTGGAGACAAATGATTAGCCTGTTGATTGAGCAAATAGGTGAAAATGTTAAACATGATAAACTCAGAGTGAAATAAAACTAATGTGTGCTAGTCAGTGAGTTTTTCTAAAGTTTTTCATTATTGTATTGGCTTGCTCAGTTCTGTGTTCTGATTATTCACTGAGAATTCTGATCTGGTGGCTTCATGATTTGAAGGCTATTGTGTCTGGCTGTCTATGTTTTTCTGAGAAGAGTGGCAATATCTGACTTTTTGAAAAGCTTATTGTAAAAGTGGGAAAGAGTTCTTAAAGTGGTGTATTTGGCTGTATATGTATTGGCTGTATATGGCTGTATATGTATATGTATTGGCTGTATATGGCCATATTTGGCTGTATTGGTGTATATGGCTATACAGTATTCAAGTAAAATTAATATTGTCATTCAAATTCCAAATTTCTAAAACAGTATGGAGGTTCCTCAGAAAATTAAACATAGAGTTACCATATGATCCACCAGTTCCAGTTCTGAATAGTTATCTCAAGGAAATGAAAATACTTGAAATCTGCACCTCCATGTTCTTCTGCAGCATTATTTACAATAGCCATGATATGGTTGCATAAGTGTCCATAGATGGATAAATAGATAAGGAAAATGTGGTACATGTACGAGTGGAATATTCAGCCATAAAAAGGAAATCTTGCCATTTGTGACAACATGGATGGACCTTGAGGGTGCTGTGCTAAGTGAAGTAAGTCAGAAAGATGAACATCATATGATCTCAATTATGTGTGGAATCTTGAGAAACAAAAAGAACAAGTTCTCAGAACAGATTGGTGGTTGCAAGAGGTAGGAGGGTAGAGGGTGGATGAAATGGGTGAAAAGAGTCAAGAAGTATAAACCTAAAGTAAATAAATTATGGAAATGTAAACCATTACATTTATCACATTTAAGTATTATTATTACATTAATCACAACTTGGTGATTACAGTTCATAATTACTGCATATTTGAAAGTTGCTAAAAGAATCTTAAGAAAAGTTTTTGTAGTTATGTTACAAAAATATGACAGATGTTAACTAGACTTACTGTGGTGATCATTTTGCAATATATACAAATATTGAATCGATATGTTTTACATCTGAAACTAATATGTCAATTACATCTCAGTTTTTAAAAAGATAGCTATGGACTAGAAAAATGGGAATTAATAAACAACATGAAACAAACAGTTAAATATAAAATTTCATATCTTGCTTTAAAAAAAAAAAAGTTGAAAATATAGGGAACATGTGGCTTGAAAGTAATGAGGGGGGAACTACCCTGAGAGTTTTCGGTGACTACTAGCTAGCTTCATAGAAGCCAATACTGTAACATGAATGAATGAATACATAGTAAGGTATTAATGCATTGCTGCTACTGCTGCTAAGTCTCTTCTTAGAGACATAGCTGCTACTGCTGCTAAGTCCGACTCTGTGAGACCCCATAGACGGCAGCCTATCAGGCTCCCCCATCCCTGGGATTCTCCTGGCAAGAACACTGGAGTAGGTTGCCATTTCCTTCTCCAATGCAGGAAAGTGAAAAGTGAAAGTGAAGTCGCTTAGTCGTGTTGGACTGTTAGTGACCCCATAGACTGCAGCCTGCCAGGCTTCTCCACCCATGGGAATTTCCAGGCAAGAGTACTGGAGTGGGGTGCCACTGCCTTCTCTGATCAATGCATTAATAACCATATTTATTTCTTGCCAAAGAGAGGTAGTAGGTATATTGTTTTCTTTTCAGGCCATATATGGAGTGTATGTCCAGGATTTCTCAACCTTGATACTACTGATATTTTGTATACTTCTTGTTGTAGGGGGCTGTCTTGTGCACTGTAGGATGTTAAGCAGCATTCCCGGCCTCTACCTGTGGGCTTCCCTGATGGCTCAGTGGTAAAGAATCTGCCTGCAATGCGGGAGACCCTGGAGAAGGAAATAGCAACCCACTCCAGTATTCTTTCCTGGAAAATCCTATGGACAGAGGAGCCTGGCAGGCTACAGTCCATGGGGTGGCAAAAGAGTCAGACATGATATAGCAACTAAACAAAACTGGCCTCTACCCACTTTGTTGTGGTTTAGTCGCTCAGTTGTGTCTGACTCTTTGCAGTGCCTTGGACTTAGCATGCCAGGTTTCCCTGTCTCTCATCATCTCCAGGAGTTTGCTCAAACTCATGTCCATTGAGTTGGTGATGCCATCCAACCATCTCTTCCTCTGTTGTCCCCTTCTCCTCCTGCCTTCAGTCTTTCCCAGCATCAGGGTCTTTTCCAGTGAGTCAACTCTTTGCATCAGATGGTCAAAGTATTGGAGCTTCAGCTTCAGCATCAGTCCTTCCCATGAATATTCAGGGTTGATTTCCTTTAGGACAGATCATACATTAGGTATGATGTCCTTGTAGTCCAGGGGACTCTCAAGAGTCTTCTCCAACACCACAGTTTGAAAGCATCAATTCTTTTTTATTTCTTTCGCTCAGCTTTCTTTATGGTCCAATTCTCATGTCCACACATGACTACTGGAAAAACCATAGCTTTGACTATATAGACCTTTGTTGGCAAACTAATGTCTCTGGCTTTTTAATATGCTGTCTAGGTTTGTCACAGCTTTTCTTCCAAGGAACAAGCATCTCTACCCACTAGATGTCAGTAGTATCTGTCCCTGGGTCATGACATTCAAAAATGCCTGCAGATGTTGCCAATTGTCCTGTGAGAGGCAAAACTGCCTCTAGTTGAGAACCACTGAGCTGGAGATGCCTCTGCAGACGGCTACTTTCACTTTCAAGGGGCACTTGGATGTGGTGACATCTGACTCTAAGGTTGGCTCCTTTAGGGTGGGACTGCTTTGATTCTGCTAGGCATCTGGGTGCACCATCAACCCAGGATCATTCTAAACCCTAGTCCTACCTTGACATTTCTTTGATATCATTCCAATGGTGTGAATTTGGACTAGAAACCCAAATGAAGGTCTGTTTTGTGGTTCCAAATTCTCAGGAAAGACTTTTTCCTTTGCTACTAGCACTGCTGCTACTGCTAAGTCGCTTCAGTCATGTCCGACTCTGTGCAACCCCATAGACGGCAGCCCACCAGGCTCCACTGTCCCTGGGATTCTCCTGGCAAGAACACTGGAGTGGGTTGCCATTTCCTTCTCCAATGCATGCAAGTGAAAAGTGAAAGTGAAGTCACTCAGTCGTGTCCAACTCTTCGCGACCCCATGGACTGCAGCCTACCAGGCTCCTCTGTCTATGGGATTTTCCAGGGAAGAGCTACTAGCACTAGGGAATGAGAAATTATAAATAGGTTTTCTTATCTGTGATGGAGGAGGCAGTGGATCTATGGGTCATTGAAGTCTCCTATTAGCCTTCCCACCTTGGTCAGACCCTGGACTTTGACTTAGGTCTCCATCTTCACAACCCTATGAAATCAAAAGCAAGGTCCTCACGATCAGTGAACATCATGAGTGAAGATTGACTTCATGGTTCAGCTTGCCTCTCTAGGCCCACATTTTCTTTTGAATTTAGGCACCTCAGTGTTCTTTACTTTCCTGCCAGCTTGTTAGTGTGTTAAAATTTTTTTTTATTTGAGTTTATGTATCAATTTTGGGTGTTTTTCAGTGAGATGGTTAGTTGGACTGCCCATCTATGCTGTACTATGACCTGACATGAAAATATTTATTATTGATTTTAGTAAGAAAAATTAATGAAATTTCTCAGAATTCAGGAAGTCTTCCCTAATTCATCATTACTGCCACACAGTAACCAAAGCACCAGTGAGAGAATCAGTTTGCTTAGGCTGGAATCTTATTTTTAATATTTGCTAGCTGTGTGGTCACAGGTAAGTTAATCAACCCCTTGTTGCCTCAGTCATCTCATCAGAAGAACAGTACCTACTTAATGTAGCTATGATGAGAATTTAATAACTAACATAAGGCATTTAGAATAATGGAAAATATTAAGTGTTTGATATACATTAGTTATTTTTGGCCCTGCTGCATGGCTTGCAGGATCTCAGTTCCTCAATTAAGGATTGAACCTGGGCCCCGGTGGTGGAAGTGCTGAGTCTAAATCACTAGGCCACAAGGGAGCTCCCTACCTCTTACTATGACCATTCTTTCATATACCTTCTAGCCAATCTACTCTCATTGCCCTTTAAAGTACATGTCAATACTTTTCTTAAAGCTCTCTTCCAACTGTTAATAAGTGGAAGTCATTCTCAAAGAACACTTGTCCCATCACTTAGGGAGAATTTGAGAATTTTCAGCACTGCCCTCTACGAAACCCCATACATTTACTGCTGCCTCCACATTTGTTCTCTGTTTCCTTCTCTAAAGTGTGGAAGGGTTCTCTGTAGGGAGCAGAGGGACTCGGACAGTGCCACCCTACTCAGGAATAGGACCCTCAACACTGCTATTCCCCCTTAACTCAGCTAGTCTAGACTGACACTAGAACCAAAGCTCCAGTAACAAGATTTCCAGCATTGGGAAGACCTCAGAACTCAAGGTCATCAGATCTAGGTTTGAGTTTCAGCCCTGGGAGTTTACTAATGATGTAAATGATGCTGCCATCTCTGCCGACCTCTCAGTGCTGTGATAATTAAACAAGAAAAAGTACTTAAAGATCTTGATAACTGTAAAGCCCTAAATTGGTATGAGCATTATTAAGAGTTTGGGAACCCTTGTTTAAAACATAGGGAGTCATTAAAAGCACCAATGCAAACATCTTGAGGAATGGAGCACACCGTTGGTAGGTGCTTGTGAGGAGAGTGGGTTATATGACATGAAGCCTGGTGGATGTTATATCATTAAGCATGAATTGACATCACCACACACAGGAGTGTACTCTTCCACCAGACCCAAAGCAGTGATCATTAACCTGTGCACAAGAAGCTAGAGTTTGTGTGTCAACACAGAGTTCTGCTGTATGTGCTTATTCCTCTAAGTACTTGTGACATACTATGTCAAGGGTTCAGCAGCTGAGTTTCACATAGGGCAGTGTGATTCATCGGGATTATTAGGATCCTCCAGGAATAACTTCCCTGAGTTGATTGCCTTTGACAGATCAGTTTGCTTAGATTAAAAAGCAATTGCTGCTGTCTAGTCAAATTTAAACACTTTGGCTAGAAGTAGCTGAACTCTAACTGTGTCCAGTCTATAGAAACACCTTGATGTGAAAATTGCATCCACTGTAGTGAAGAGAAAACTGAGTTAGCAAATACTCTGGGGTCTGGTTTTGTAATAATGTGAAGGAGTGTAAATGCCAAACAAAAGTGACCCTAGGCATATGCAAGGGAGGGAAGGGTACATTGCTTTTAATAGCAACTTTATCCGTGCCCAATGTACTGTGAAGGTGGTGATAGATGTGTGAGGTACTACTCTGATCACATTTGCACAACACTGACCACTGTTAGAACTGGAGGAGGAAGGACTCACGTTCTGGCTGAACAATGGAAAGTATTTTGAGATATACACAGGTGTCTCACAATTCCCCCTTTCTAAACATACCCCAGAATTTAATAGAAGAAACAATACTATCAAGAAGAAGAACCAGTAGTATGCTAAGATTTACATCATCTTTTAAAAAGTGAGTGGAATATCTGACTTGTGAAATTTAAGCCTGATGTCTGAAATTACATCCCCAGCCTGCCTTAGCTGTAGATAAAAAAAGGGGTTGAGATGACATTAAGCTGACATCCACTCTATCTCTGGTGAATCAGCAAAACAGTCCTGAAACAAGTGTGAGTAAGAGGAAAGTTTCATACACACCATCCCTTTTATCACAGCTCTCTTTTATATTTGGGCTCCTTGATCTCTTTGAATATGGAAGGTGATGGAGAGGAGGAGGAGATGAGAAACCTGGCTTGATGGGCTCCTGTCTACTCTCTCAGCAGTTGAAGTCCCCTGAGAGTATAATCCTCACTTGGACCTAGGCTACAGAAAGCCTTGGTTATACAGTTTTAATTTTAGTGCATTTGTAGTGCATTTTTGTCAACAAATAGCATCATTACCATGTTCATCTATTAGTATCTTTTGTCGACTTGCGTGACCATCATGATGACCTGAGTTTAGATCATTTTCATCATCCCAAAGAAACTCAAGTATCAGGAATCAATGACTCCACCTGCATGGAGGATAGCAAAGATCATCACATTGCCAGTCACCAGGAAGATAAATCTAAACACTGTGCCCACTGCATCTTGGTATCCCAGTTACCAAGGGAAATACAACACAGTCAAGTACTGGATGGAGCAACAATGTCACTCACACAGAGAAGAGAGGGAGCAAAATGAGCTCTAACTGGTCACTTCTGGCTAGTGCTTCCCCAGCAGAACCTGACACCCCGTAATCGGCCTATACACAGCCATCTCCAGCTACATCAGAATCTCAATCCCTCCCCTGTGGGGTCTGAAATACTTAAAACTGGGGGTGCACTGAGTAGAACAAAGGACATTCACTGATTCTGGGGAGGAGGTGGCCACGTGTTGGACGACAAGGACCAAGCAGCAGAGCGGTTCTGGACACACTGGTCCACCTGCAACAGCAGCAGCCCCAGCCCTGCGCGTCCAGTCAGTCCGCCACCTGGACTCCTCCAGCTGCGGATACGCAGGCGCCCTGCAGGGAGGAGCCCCGGGAGGCCTAGTAAGTCCTGGTGTTAGCGTGGGGCCGCGGAAAGCCCAGGGGTGGGCGACCCTCTCCTCACTGCTACTGCTGGTGCCGCAGGGCTGTAGCAGGTGCTCGGGGGGCTGTTCAGCAGCTCCTTTGCCCCTGGTCCTCTGCACACTGTGCTTGGGGCATCAACGGGCGTCCAAGGGGCCGTGAGCTTCATTCCTTCACAACCGGCCAGGTGCACCTCTTACCCTGAGGGGCTCCCACGAGAGGGCGCTGCGCAGCTCCACAGCCGGTGGTCACGTGCAGGTGGGCGGCCAGTCTGCCAGCGTTGGCCCTGCACCCCAGCTGCTTCCCTAGTGCTCGGCACTCACTGCGTCGTCAGGTGCCAGTGGCCCGCCACCTTGTGCTCTGGTACCGTCGCCGCCTCCACCTCCTGGCTCTGGCCAGCTCCTCACCTTATGGGCCATGGCTACCCATGCCTGGTAGTCCCTCTGGAGGGTGCTCTGTGCCCATGGCCTGGGCTTCTCGGCTTGGGCTTTCTCCTCTGGACTCGAAAAGGAAGCAGGTCCAGGAGTGGATGACTGTGGCATGTTCCAGTCAGAGCCACCACTGCTATCTCTGTGGCAGGGAGGAGCCCCCCAGACTTTTGGGCCCTGGATCCCGCACTCTCAGTCCCTGGAGGGGGCCACGGCCAGCCTGGCCCTGCTTGGCACAGGTGTGCTCCATCATGGGCAAGTTCCGGAACTGGAAGGTGTAGGCGCGATGAATACGGGTGTCATGTAGGCTCCTCCAGCTCCCAGAACGCTTTGAGCAGCTTTCACCACAGGTGTGTAGTAGATCTGGAACAGCGAGAGGCAGAGCCTTGCTGTGACTTTCTGTGACCAAATGGCTGCGAGCCGCTCCCCCTAGGCTCTGGAGAATCATCTATGACTTTGTAGGCTCTCTGTCTGCTGCGATGACCTCAGACGCTGCATTGACAGCCTTCACCTTCTTCAGCAGCTGTTCTTGGACTAAACCAGCACAGCAGGAGTTAGAAGGTCAGAGTGTGCAGCCTTGGTGCCTAGGTCCAGGCAGCAGCAGTGGGTGAGCTCCAGCCCCGGCCTAGTTGCACAGGCTGAGGGGCTGAGGGGCAGGGGAGGTGGGGCGGAGGGTGGGGCAGGTACATGGCCCAGTAGCACAAGCCCATAAAGCAGGCTGAAGGGGAAGCAGAATATGGCCAGTTGATAGGAACTGCAGCCCTATCTGGATGCGGCAGGCCCAGAGCAGCAGCGCAAAGGTCACCCAGCCCTGGTGGGTGATGCTCCACACCATCATGGAGATAAGGGCACACGTATGCCGCATGAGCTGACTCCGGTGGTGCAGTGGAGGTGTCTCTCTAGGTTCAGCCAGCCTGGGGCTGCTGGATGGGATGTGGCCAGACTGGTCATGCACAGTGCAGTGCGGTCCTCTGTATCAGGTCCCGTAGGAATGGGCATCGTATTCTGGGCGGCCTTCTCCTCTTTGGCAGCGTCAGCCCTGGCCTGGTCCATTTCCATCACCTCCTCATTCCCCTCCTCACCACTGGCCATGAATTTCCTCTGGTCCAAAGAGCTTCAGGAAGAGGTTCAGAAGCTACTGGGCCCTGAAAGAGATCTTCAAGAGACTACAGTTCAAGGTCACGGGTCTGGAGCAGATGAGCCTGGATGAAGATGATGCCTCAGCTCTCTTAGACATGATCAAGTAACTAGGACTGAATTCCCACCACACAACATCTCTTTCAACGAGCGCCTAGGTGCCGGGGCCAGCAGGCCGCTCAGGACTGGGGCAGTAGACCTTTTAAATAGTATGCAGATATCCTAAGGTGAGCTTGGCATGCGTGCACGTTCAGTCGCTTTAGTCGAGTCCAACTCTTTGCAACCCTATGGACTGGAGCCAGCTAGGCTCTTCTGGGAGGACCAAAACCTTCTGTAGGGAAGAGAGGCAAAACCTCCCTTGATCTTGATATTCCATATGAATATAGACCATTAAAATGGAGCCTCGTGATCCTGCTGACCTTTTGTATTTTAAGTAGGAGGTGTCAGAAGAGTTACCAGAGGCATAACTGACTTGTGGCAGCCAAGTATTCATAGCGATGCTGCTCTTCCATCCTTCGATGTTGGCTCTTCTTATCACTGTGAAGCACAATTCATCAATGGTCAGATCGTTCACCCTAATAGAGAATGTGAGCTGGAATTTCACTGTGGAAAGACAGGTTAGTTTCACCCTACTGTTGATATGTTGTTGCCATGGTAATGCTGATTAAGAGGAACCACCCAGTTATTTTAAATAAACAATTGTGGAATTCATTTTAAGTTCAAAGATGTGTACTGAGTTTCACACTTTTGAATTCTATTTTGCTAATGCAATCTGAATGGAAAAATTTAATAAACTTTCTGCAGTCATATTTAAGACACTCAGAATTTTGTTCCTGGAAAGGTTTTGGAGATTATCTGGCCCAAGAATTACACAGCAGCCCCTCAATGCCAGTCAGTGCCAGTCAATTATCGCTAGACTGGATTGAGGGCCTAGTGATGCTGGATCTTCCAATTAAAAAAAATAACGGAAATCTGGAAATTATGGGAAATCTTCAAATTTTTAAATAGCAACAATGAATTAAAAACTCTTAAAACTCTGTTAAAGTCAGAGACCCTGCTGTTTTAGTTTATTTGTATCCTGCTTTATCCTCAGCTTGCTATGAATTGGTGATGGATGTAGCTAAAGAATATAATCGAAGGAGTTCTAGAAGATGGTCTTGCTAGATCTTAACACTGACACACACAAGAAAAAAATTATCAGCTGTAGCCTTTTAGTATAAATTTTGGCTATTTGGAGCCAGATAGGTATTAAGAAGCTATGTCAGTGAACTTTCTTCCCTCTTTAAGCTTTCACAGTCGATGAGCCAGTTGCTTATGAAGTTGGATCTTCAAAGACACTTTATGTTAGCTCTGGGAGTTGTCCCCTTTACTCAGCTAGAACTTGACAAAATGCTTAAAATCAAGCATCTCTTCTCCTACTCAGTTCAAGTTTTAAGGATTGGTATCTTCTGGAAAAGAAGCTCTCATAAAGAAGCGTCCTGGGCACTTTGACATTCAAGGTACATGGCCTAGGACACATGACCATAGAAAATCCAGAACCGTTATGCAAAGCAGTATATTTAAAACTCACAATATATTTAATGCTATATTTGCAAGTGACTAAAGATGCATTTTAAAAACTGAGAATGGGTGCTTTTTTTTTCTTTGGAGCTAGAGATAGAATATCCCTTGTGATCTTTTGCTTCTTGCTGATAATGGGATTTGATTTTTTTGTTCAGAAAAAGAGCTGGCTTGAGCATTTTGTGCTCAAAAGTGTTTTGAGCTCTTTACAGATGAGCTCTTACATTCCTTTCTTACTTGAGATTTCCTTCCTGGGGACTTTGTCTCACAGCAGAAGAATGAAGCCTCTGGCCACATCTTGTCGTTCTGGTGTGTGGTCAGCCTTTTACAAATTTTAGGGAAAGGCAAGGTGAAGTAGGCTCCTAACTTTTCTCTTTTCTACCTATAAACGTTTAGAACTAGAAGCCTTTGAACCAACATGACTGGGTGTCTAAATATGTTTTGCCAAATAAGGCAAAACATATTTTGCCTTTTATTTTTTAAAAAATTAAATAATTTATTTTAATTGGAGTATAATTACAATCCTGTGGTGGTTTTTGCCATACATTGACATGAATCAGCCATGGGTGCACATGTGTCCCACCATCCTGAACGTCCTCCCACCTCCCTCCCCACCCCATCCCTCTGGGTTGTCCCCGAGCACCAGCCTTGAGTGCCCTGCTTCATGCATCGAACTTGCACTGGTTATCTATTTTACATATGGCAATATATATGTTTCAGTGCTGCTAAGTCACTTCGGTCATGTCCGACTCTGCGTCCCCATAGACGGAAGCCCACCAGGCTCCCCCATCCCTGGGATTCTCCAGGCAAGAACACTGGAGTGGGTTGCCATTTCCTTCTCCAATGCGTGAAAGTGAAAAATGAAAGTGAAATCGCTCAGTCGTGTCCGACTCTTTGCGACGCCATGGACTGCAGCCTACCAGGCTCCTCTGTCTATGGGATTTTCCAGGCAAGAGTACTGGAGTGGGGTGCTATTCTTTCAAATAACCCCACCCTCACTTTTTCCCACAGAGTCCTAAAGTCTGTTCTTTACATATGTGTCTCTTTTGCTGCCTTGCATATAGAATCATGGAACCATTTAATGGTGAAAATGAAAATCTTGAACAGTCAGCCCAGGAGCATGCTTGATGCTAGAAAATTTCAAAAAATGTGATGAGACCCTCTTACTGAAAGACTGAAGTGCTTTTTCTCCCTTGTGTGTGTTGTACTCTGTTTAGGCACTATCGATTTTCCCCCTTAATGACTAAGCAATTGAAGTATACATTTTAAGTGCCAGTGGGTGACTATGAGACGCTTCTGAAAATTAGTCACTAGCAAGTACACTTCATGTGTGAAGCAACCTTTTTGTGGCAGCTGGACTTAGCTTAAAATTGAGAATGTCCTAAACTGGCTTTCAGGATCATAAATTAATTCCATGTGGAACCCCCCACCAAACCTTTTGGCATTAAATGGAGCATGATATTAATGTTTGAAATGTATATCACACTTGATGAGATGGCTGGCCTTTCTGATAAAAAGTGAGTCTAGAGGCTAGACATCTGGTGTTGTTGTTTATGCAAAATATATTGTCAAATTTCAGCATATAAAAAAGTAATGATTGTTGTTCTCTTTTGTTGCCATTCCTCCCAGGAGCATGTTATTGTCTGCTTGCTAGTCAAAATTATGTTAAATGACAATAATAATAATAATAGTAGATAAGCTTCACAGGGTTTCAGACTTACCATTACCAGTTGGCTGTTCTTAGGGAATGTGACTTATGATCTCTGCTTTGTGATGCTGGAATTTCTTTTTCACACATATAAGTGAGAGCTACTCAAAGGATAAAGGAGGAGGATGTATGTTTTTCAAATGCTGGCTTCCCTTTTACCACCTGCTTTTATTTATGTAAAAAAAGAACACATTTTATTTCTTTTTCTTCTGAAAGTAATTTATTCCATTTCAGTTAGCTTTTCAGTTCTAGTTAATACTTATTTTGAAGGTATGCTTTATAATTTTCATCAGATTCTTAGTTTTACTTTGGTAAAATTTAAGACCTGTGACTTCAAATTATTATTATTTCTTTACCCATTAGAAGTCACCTTTATGTGTTTAATCTAAAGGAGCTTCAAAATACTTAAGGTGATGAAGATAGTGTGTGTTTCAGTGGTTTAAGTCTACCTTGACAATTGTTTGAGATATTCTGAATTTGAATATAAAGAATGTAGATGTGATTTTATCTGAATATCTTATCTATTTCCCATGCTTCAGAGTGGGAAAGAGGTGTTGGTATCCATTCATCTCTATTCCATCTGGAAAACATTCCAACCATTCCTTTGTACATTTGTTAAATACTACTTATCCTTCAAGCATTTTGGTATAGGTAGCATTCATTATTTGTTCCACAAGCTCCTTACACTGATGCCCAAGGAAAACCTTCTTTCATGCAAGTGAAAAGTGAGAGTGTCAGTTGCTCAGTCATGTCGACTCTTTGCAACCCTGTGGACTGTAGCCTGCCAGGCTCCTCTGTCCATGGGATTCTCCAGGCAAGAGTACTAGAGTGGGTAGCTATTCCCTTCTCCAAGGGATCGAACCCGGGTTTCCTGCTTTGCAGGCATATTCTTTACCATCTAAGCCATGAAGGAAGCCCCTCTTTCGTGCAGTGTTCCTTTAAATATGGGAAGTTTTTTTTTTTTTTTTTTTTTCAGCCAGAGTAAGTTTTTTATTGAGATTTTTACAGTTTATCATAAATTTTAATTTTTAACATCAAATGGGAAAATGACAAGGCATATTTTTCACATAAATAATTTGAAAGGTTTAGAGAATTTATAGTCAACCACCAAAGAATATTTTTGGTGAAGCAGAGAAGTTGCATTGGGGTCAGAAAGCAGACATTTGGTTCATTGAATCATTATTATTCCTTAAATGTGTACTTTTGCTTCTTCTCACTTAGATTTTGAATTTCCCCTAATATACTAACCATTATAAAGTGCCAATTATAGTGAGAAAGAGTATATTATAAGCAAATAAAATGTTCATTCTGATAGTAGACTTAGTAGCTGTTGTTCAGGCCTATGAACATAAGACCACCAAGCCTCATAAAGAATAAAGATTTCAGCATGCAAACAGAATGGTCATTGCTTTATTTTAAAAATATTCAATATATGGAAGTATGAATTCTCTGAAATCTAATTCATATGTTTAATGATATTAAGTCAAAATCTAACAAGGAAACTCTGTAAATTCAAAGAAATTATTCTAAAGTTCACTTGAAGAAAGACTTCCCTGGTGGCTCAGATGGTAAAGCATCTGCCTACAATGCAGGAGACCCGGGTTCAATCCCTGGGTTGGGAAGATCTCCTGGAGAAGGAAATGACACCCCACCCAGTATTCTTGCCTGGAAAATCCCATGGACGGAGGATCCTCATAGGCTACAGTCCATAGGGTCACAAAGAGTTGGACATGACAGAGAGACTTTACTTTCACTTCACTTGAAGAAAACATTAGTAAATTTTTTTTAATTTAAATATTATTTAAGAGAAACATCTCCATAGCAAGCATAGATGTAGTAAAAGGCAAATTAATCTATAGAGTTTTCTGGTTTAGGCACAGAAATAGACCTATGAAACAGAAGAGTGTTCCCAGAAATTTTCTTCATAGTTTAGAAGTTAGTGATTATTGAAGAAGGCGTTACAAAACAAAGAAGGTAAAGTGGATTACTTAGTGAGTGGTACTGCAAAGACTGATAAGAAATGTAGGGAAGGATGAAAATGAAACCTGGTAGACTAGATGGTTGCTTTACATTGCTCGTCAGTTTCTGCTGTAGAGCAAAGTGTATCAGCCTTTATACATATATCTCCCCTTTATTGGATTTCCTTCTCATTTAGATCACCACAGAGCTTTGGGTAGAGTTTCCTGTGCTGTGCAGTGGGTTCCCATTTGTTATCTATTTTATTTTATTTTTTTATTCTTCCAATTTTATTTTATTTTTAAACTTTACATAATTGTATTAGTTTTGCCAAATATCAAAATGAATCTGCCACAGGTAATGGGCCACCTTGGGACTATCCTTTCAATAGCATCTTGAAGAGACTTTCCTCACATTGTTACTGTCAAGGAGAACCTAGACCTGTGTTAAAGCAAGCAATACAAAGTAATTTATATTGATGAAAAAAAATCTAAACTTTAGTGAAATCACTGTATTGTTCACCAACAAAAAATGAGACTAATTTTGAAGACCTTTTCCAGTGACTGAACTGCCATTTGACTGAATAGTCCTGGCCTCCTGTGAGTGGATCCCAACCAATAAAATGAAATCTCTTTGTTGCTTGAGGTTATAAGTTTGTGTTCTTTGATAATAAATTTAGTCCAGAGATATTTCTTTACTGTAAATTTGTCTCCACTGAAGTGCTCATAAACAGTATCTGCTTCCATTATGGGTGGAAGAACCAAGTTCTAGCATCTTGTAGAGTAAGCATATGCACTAAGGATCAATATGTGTTTTATTACCACTGAGAGACTCATTGGATTGATTTTTTTTTCTTCTTTTTACCTTTATGGGCAATTGCTATAAAAAGGTAAATTAAAAAGTTAACCATCTGCTACCTCACTTTTCATTTAAAATCTTTTATTTGATTACTCTTTCCAGGTAATCAATGCTTTCTATTTTGCTATTATGCCGGTTAGTGAATGAAGGTAGTTTTAATTTATAGCTTTTATTTGTCTAACAGTATTGTCAGAGTCACAATCTTTATGCATCCTATTAGTAGTCTGGAAAATATTTCTTACTACATCGAAACAGAGCAAAATTCAATTTAGAAATATAATTTCCTGCCATGGAGACACTTGATAACAGGGTGGAGATTAATGGAGCCCAGTGACAGAAACTTGATTTAAAGCAGGAGATTAATACTGCTTTATCAGCCTACACTGCAAGTGAATTGGCTCTGAAAGAAAAAAAATCTGTTTGAAGTTGCTGAGTTGTCGGCTTGGTTGGTTGGGAAAAGGTCTCTGGACATTTATTTTGTTATTGCTGAGTATTTGAGTGCTTGTCTATTAGACAACATAGGAAGAAACCTGCATACAACTCCAGCCTTGCTTATTTTACAGTAGTTACATGTTTCTTATTATTCCTTTTGATCCCACAGGAAGTTTGAATGCTGTGGAGGTCAGCTTCTGACTTAAGGGGATTATACTCAGTAAATCATGTCAAAATTAACAAATAGAATTGCGCTGACACTCTAGTTTGGTTGGATTTAAGTAAAATGTTTAAATGGTATTTTTAATTGCAAAGCTCCTGCCCCTAAATCCCATTATAAATACTTTTTCCCCCTATCCTTTATAAAAGTCATTAATTTCCTTTCCCAACTATAAAAGTATGAATCTTCCAAAAGAATTAAGTCAAATCTGAAGATTACCCAAGGGGATGGAATGCCCACTAGAATTGTTCTGAAACAAAATTTGGAGCTTGGTGAACTGAGTACTAAAGGACTTGGGTCCAAATTTTGATTTTTTTAAAAATGTTCTTCCCAGGAAATTTTAAGTATTTGTATTGCTGGGATTAAATCTTTTGAATTTATGCTTGAGCTATATGAATTTTTAAACTTGGTATTTGTCTAACAAATCCCTCCTGAAAAATAGAAAAGAAATAGAGTAAGTTCCTTCCCCAGTAGCTTCACAGAAATGGCTGCATGTTTTTCAAAAGCTTGACTCTTTACGTAATTACTTAGAGATGAATTACTTAGTTACTTTATTACTGAGGGAGAGAGATACATTTAACAACTTTTGTTTTAACTGACTGAAAACTTGAAGAAATGAACTGATACAAATTTTTCATTAATTTTTATTAAGCTCTCTAATAGAGCATTTTGCTAGAGGTCAGAATATCTAGGCTGTAGTTTAAGGTCATTTAACAACATTGTGTTCTGATGGACATTTTAAAACCACTTTTCTTAACGAGAGGTGAGTAGTGATAATATCAGCTTTAGTATATCACAGGTTATTGAGAATATCAAATGCGATGATTTATGCAAAATGTTTAGATATTAAAGGACTATAGGAATATAAGCAGTTTTACTTAAAATAGTATTCGTATATGTAGACTGCTTTAAATATATTGCATTTAGGATTTTGGTGGAGGAAAATGCTTTTTCTCATAGAGTCTACCTTAGTATTATGTTGATGTAACTAAAGCTATAAGTATTTTTTGGAATTGATCTACTGAAGGTGGTTTAGATATTTTTAAATATGTGGAGAGTAATTGCCTGTAGTTTGCTTCTCTTTGGAACTAAGCACTTGGAATAAATGAGGTAAAAGAAATTTAAGGCCATTTAGATTTGCTCATGGTGGGCTCTCAATACAAGTTTAAAAATATGGTAATGAATGAAGGATAGTGAAGATGGTCAGCTTAGTGAATGTGAGTTCTGAGGATGAGCTTGGTGCTTTGAGTCGTGCTCTGTCTGATGTCACCCCTTGTGGCCTTTTTAGATCTTATTAGCTTGTGGACCCTGTTTGTTTGGTGCTTGACAAAATTGCATATGTCCAAAGGAAATAGTAGACCCTGTTAAAACTTTTCCTGGCTGAAGGCACATATGAAACTCCCAGGCTAAGCATCTTAAAGTGGCTACACATTCACTCAGAGGGGAAGGAGTTTCAGGAAGGAATTTAAACCATTTCCAAGCCATAAGAATTTAACAGAGAGGACAACCTAAAAGGGTCTTTAACTTCAGGCAACATGCCTGTGCTTTTATTCCATCTTGTTTCACTGATCCAGAGAGACCTTCAGTGAATATGCCCCTTTGACCTTTACCTAGTCATCAAATTACCCTCATCCTGCTTTTTCTCTTTTTCACTTCCTTTTCCAAATGGCCTTTCTTTGGTGATGCAGTTTAAATTGTGCAGTGCCTCCTTCAGACATTGCCACTTGGATTAATTTTTATCCCCTCCATTCTGATTTTGCTGGGACATGACCATCAAGTGTGCTGACCCCTTGGGAGCCAGTTGGGGTTCTGCCTGGGATTCACAGCAACCCCAGATATATACAAACATTTTATTTTCCATAGTATTGAAGATTTTGCTTCTCTTTTGTTTTTCCTTTTACATCGCCTCTTCTCTGTGTTTAGAGTGATATTTGGGAACAGGAGAGCAGGTATGAAGGTTATTGACTATGACAACTGTGTGGCCCTTGAATCTGAGTTGGCAAATAAGATTCTGGAGACAGAGACAGGCTTTAATCTAACACTGCTCTTACTGAGCTTTCTGGAAGGGAAGATGACAAGAGACCCAACAAGGAAATACAGCATCATCAACTCATGGGGAGGCCTGGCAGGTACCCTAGTAGCAGCCTTTTTTTTTTGCCCCCCTCACCCATACAAGGCCAAAGTGTGAGAGCCAAGGTGTGTGGGGTCACCTTGTTACAAAGAGTCCACAGTCTCCTTCCCCCATCAGTCCTGTATATGGTTTTCATCAAGCCTGAGATCTGCATGCCAGCTCGCAGATCCCCAACCCAGGTTTTTGTTTCACACAGTACAGAGGGAGAGACAACTGTTCTCTATTTATCTTAACTCTACTGTTTCCAAGGAAACAGGGCCTTGGGAGACCGAGGTCATTCTCAGGCAGGCCTGCCTCAGCCAGGCCTGGTGTTAACCCTTTGCTCGCACTATACATGCTGCTATAGAAATGATAGCATCACTAGAAGCAATGCTAATGCCAAGCTTCAGTGTGCCATTAGAGTGTCTTTTGTATGAACATTTACCATTGTATAGTTTCCAGGGCACTAAATTAGATACGCCACACTCACTGAGTGTACACTGCATGTCTCACCTGATTTTAGGTACTGGGGATGCAAAAATGGACAGGACAGAGACCTGGCCTCTAAACACTTCAGAATCTGGAGGGCAGTTCTCTCTGCATTTGAGTTACTGCAAACCTCCAAGTTCCACGTGGAACTGAGTGCTCTTTATGGGAGTGTGAAGAAAGCAATATACTCTTCTGCCATTATTTTGTGTCTTATAGACCTTATTGGAGAAGGCAATGGCACCCCACTCCAGTGCTCTTGCCTGGAAAATCCCATGGACGGAGGAGCCTGGTAGGCTGCAGTCCACGGGGTCGCTAAGAGTCGGACATCACTGAGTGACTTCACTTTCACTTTTCACTTTCATGCATTGGAGAAGGAAATGGCAACCCACTCCAGTTCTTGCCTGGAGAATCCCAGAGACGGGGGAGCCTGGTGGGCTGTCATCTCTGGGGTCGCAAAGAGTCGGACATGACTGAAGCGACTTAGCAGCATAGACCTTATTCATTATTCAGCCTTTCCTTACAAGCATGATCATATAGAAGAGTAACTGATGTTCATCATGATGATTCTGGGATGTTTTAAGGTCATAAAACACTGAATCACTGAAAATAGAGTTTGGAATTATCTGTAATTTATTATATTCTAGACCACAAATATTCACATCGTCTTTGTATTTCTCCCCATGTGTCTAAGAAGCAAAGGAGAAATACTTGTTAAATTAAGTCTAGATAATATCACTAGGAGCATTTCATGATATTTAAGACATTAAGTTATGGAAAAATAAACAAGAGTACTCCAAATCCAAACTTATGGAGCTTATGCCTTCCAAGACTTCATATGTGCTGAAAAAGCAGAATTACTGAAAACACATTAGATAAGTCCATTAGCTGTAGTTCCATAATGGATTATTGACAGGGAGAGTGTTAAGGGATGTTATATCCCTACTCTTGAAACAGATGTCAAGGTACATGGGTGTGGATATCACCAGCAGATGCAGTTATAAGTAGGGGAAGCCAGGGATCTAACCCAGTCATTCTGGTTTCTTTACCTAGGATACTATATTCATTTATTTTCCTTATTATCTGAGTAGAAAATTAATTCATGAGTCTTTTGCCAGTGAGAATCCAGGCTTAATGTTAGCTAAGGACATGTTCAATATTCAGATTTTGTTTTAACAAACAGTTTCTGAGTTTCTACTGAATGCCAGGCACTTCCACATGAATTATCTAATTTGATTCTTACTAGAAATAAGCCTTTTATAATGTTTCATTTTTCAACTGAGGACATCAAGTTTGAAAAGTTGAATAACTTTAGTCACACAACTGGCAAATGGGAGAGCTGGAATTTGAACCCCTGTTTTTTTTTTTTTTTAAATGTTATGACATATTTTTATTTTTTTCAATTTTAATTTAAAAAAATTATACATGTGTTCCCCATCCTGAACCCTCCTCCCTCCTCCCTCCCCGTACCATCCCTCTGGGTCGTCCAGTCCAGGTTCAATGCACGATGCTGGATGCTTGAACCCCTGTCTTTTGAGTCAAAAGATGTCCTATTTATTATGTCACCACCAACTGTAAATTGGGAGGAAAAAACAAGAAAAAGTTTATGGGACTATTTAGAGGTCACTAGGTAAGAAGTGCCAGACTTTATTTTTTGGGGCTCCAAAATCACTGCATAATGGTGACTGCAGCCATGAAATTAAAAGACGCTTACTCCTTGGAAGGAAAGTTATAACCAACCTAGATAGCATATTCAAAAGCAGAGACATTACTTTGCCAACAAAGGTCCATCTAGTCAAGGCTATGGTTTTTCCTGTGGTCATGTATGGATGTGAGAGTTGGACTGTGAAGAAAGCTGAGCGCCAAAGAATTGATGCTTTTGAACTGTGGTGTTGGAGAAGACTCTTGAGAGTCCCTTGGACTGCAAAGAGATCTAACCAGTCCATTCTAAAGGAGATCAGCCCTGGGTGTTCTTTGGAAGGAATGATACTAAAGCTGAAACTCCAGTACTTTGGCCACCTGATGCGAAGAGTTGACTCATTGGAAAAGACTCTGATGCTGGGAGGAACTGGAGGCAGGAGGAGAAGGGGATGACAGAGGATGAGATGGCTGGATGGCATCACCAACTCGATGGATGTGAGTTTGAGTGAACTCCGGGAGTTGGTGATGGACAGGGAGGCCTGGTGTGCTGCGATTCATGGGGTCGCAGAGAGTTGGACACGACTGAGTGACTGAACTGAACTGACCTGAACTGAGGTAAGAAGTTGTAAAGAAGCCATAAAAACATAGTATCTTTTTAGCTCATCAAACAAAGCAAATTTAGCACATGTTCCTTGCTTTGGTAACTTCTAGGTTTTTTGCAAGTCTCAACTCAAAGGTGACCACTTCAGAGACCTTCTCTTTGTTTTCTGTCTCAGTGTAATGTTTGTTTTCTTTATTGTGTATTTCTTAATTTTTACTTCATGCTTGCCTTCTAAAAATCTACTTATCTGTTTTTGCCTTGGGCTATGAGGTTGATAAAGGCATTGTCTTTCCAGTGTTTAGCATGATGACTGCCATATGGCAGACCCTTAATTGATGTTTGTGGAATTAATTAATGACTATATGAAATATGACCAATGAACAGGCCCAAAATAGATGTCTGTCACCTTTCATCCTGATTAAAAATTAGAATTGGTAAAATCAGAATTGTTTAAAATTGGCTGATTGAGCACACGTATTTAACCACCATTCTCGCCCATAATCCCACTAAAATACGAGTAAAAAGTTTTATTAAACAAGGAATACATCTTCAAGGAAAAGAAGATCAGGAGATGACAACAGCCATGAAATTTTGGATGCTGTAGAACAGATGGATTCTTTGCAAATGCTGAAGCAGATTCAAGAAGTCTGAACCCTGGTCCAGAGTTGGGAAAGTTAAAAAAGCATCCTGAGTAGCACTGCAAAACTCTGATGAAGCCCCCCATTGGTGTCAAATGTTCTAGAGGGAGATGTGGAGGTGGGCCAAGGACAGGGGCACTGATTGAAAAATATGTCTGGTAAGTGTTAAAGCTTCTGTCCCCAGATCCAGTCTTCCTTGCTTCCTTTTGGAACAAAACCCCCTCATCACTGAGTTTTAGGTGAGCATGTGCTGCCCAGAGAGCAACGGCATTTCTTGGACTGATTTTGCAGGGAGAGATGGCTACATGAATCAGTTTTAGCTAATGGGATGTGATGGGTCAGGCTTTTGGAAAAGAAATTAATTGCCCTTCAGTTTCTCTCTCCTCTCTTCCTGTGGGCTGGAATGTAGATATCATGCTGAGTCCTTGACCATGCCCATACTGATGAAGAGGACCTCCTAGGAGAAGGTGGAGCAACAGTTAGAATGCACCTGGATTTTTCTTTTTCTATTTTTTTTCTTTTTTTCTCCTCATGAAGCATAGCCCACCCACCCATCACCATCTGTCAACTTCTGAACTAATTTTTGAGATAAAAATTAAGTATCTTCCTAATTAACAAAAAAACAGATCTTAGGACCTTGTCTCTAACTGCACAGCCAGGTGACTATTTCTTGCCTACGTGGCAGAATACTGCAGGTTTATTTATCCAGGACCATACCCAGGTGGTATAGTAGTAAAAAATCCACCTGCCAATGCAGGAGATGCAAAAGATGCAGATTTGATCCCTGGGTCAGGAAGATCCCTTAAATGACAACCTACTCCAGTACTCTTGTCTGGAAAATTCCATGACCAGAAGAGCCAGGCAGGCTTCAGTTACATGGGGATTGCAGAGTTGGACACGACTGAGCGACTGAGCATGTCCACACGCATACTAAAAATAGACAGATTAAATGAATGTTTACATACTGGTAGTGTGGTTTCAATTCCCCTTTCACATCTCCTGTCAGTTCCCAGGTTGGAGAGTCAGGCTTTACCTATATGCAGGAAACTTGAAAGAGTCTGAAAAATCTGATCAACCCAAGAGAAAGACCTTCCTCTTCTGACATTGAGTGAATGGACCTTGGCAGGTGACTACACAGAAGAACAAAGTTGCCAAACCTCATCCAAGTATGCAGAGCTTCAATAAACTTATTAGTGAAAGATTTCTAAAGAGAGGCAGACAACCAGAGATCTTCATGCCTTTTAGGAAAATGTCCATTAAGACAAACAGAGATGAAAACAACCTAAAAAAAAGCATCTTGGAGGGAATAAGCACTAGGAAAGCAATAGGAGAAGAAAATAGAACCAGAAGAAATTACTAATATAATCAGGGATGGAAGAACACACTGCAGCCATGGACCAAAAAAAATAGTGGCTATAAAAATGACATTCAGAAAACAATAAGTGATCCCCAAAGTTTAAACTATGAGAGAAGAAATGAAAAGTCAGTGGAAGGGCATGAAGGTAAAGTTGAAGAAATAACCCACAAGATAGACCAAAAAATAATATTTAAAACATTGCAGTACTGAAGGACAAGAGTTTTCAGAATCAAAGAGCCCACGGACTGGTGGGAATATCAGTGTACCAAACCACTTTGGTTTCACATGTGGAGGGGAAAGTAGGCGTAAGGTAAGAGACAGTGTTTTATAAGAGGACTGTTTGTCCCGTTAGACCATTTACAATATTAACATGTGTAACTTGGTTAAAAGTAACATTTTAAAGAAAGCTATTACGTTAAATTCTTTTCATAACTATAATAGCTACTGTTTACTGAGGACATTCTGTTAGTCATAAAAGTAAGTTTTTTGAGACAGTTTTCCTTTTTTTTAAGTTTTTTTTGACTGGACCACTTTTTTAGTCTTTATTGAGTTTGTTACAATATTGCTTTCATTTTCTGTTTTGTTTGTTTTTATTTTAGCCAGGAGGCATGTGGATCTTAGCTCCCTGACAAGGGATCTAACCCATATCCCCTTCATTGAAAGGCAGAGTCTTAACCACTGGACCACCAGGGAAGTCCCAGAGACTTTATTTTTAGTTCTTATATGAACCCTGAATTAGCATCACCATGTATAGAGAAGAAAACTACCCCTCAAGAGCAGTTAAATGACTTTTTAACACCACATCTGTGGCCCCAAAGCCCACCCTCTGCCCTCTAGACCTGCCTTTACTTACCTGCAGTAGTTCCCCAGGACTTGCCTGGAGATAACTGTATTCCTGGCTTTATGGGAGTCCTGGGACTCAGCCTCACGTGGCTTTTCTGTGTAACATACATTCATGATGGTGGCAGAAGAAAGGAAGTGCTGAATTTGATCACAAGAAGTGACAACTTTGTTCTCTTCTAGCTATGGAGGCTTTTAGAAGGCTTTTCTTCTGGCCACTGCTGAGGGAGAGAGAGCCACTGGATGCCAGAGGCCTTTCTGGTAGCATTATGTTGAGTAGAAGCGGGAGGGTGGATGACAAATGCCAATATGTGAATGAAATCTGGCTTTTGATTCTCTTATTTTGTGAGCTGGTTTTAGACTGTTAAGTTCTGTCGAGGTAACTTCTGTGTAAACTAGAACTGACAGATAATAAACATATAGCTAGGGCTGTAGCAACAGAAATCGATGCACTTCAAGTTCCACATAGGAGAAAACAGTCAAGATGTCTCAAGTCCTTTTAGAGTGATAAATGCAATTTACACAATAAGCAAGAAGCAATGATTGGGAATAGATGGTGTAAGATCCCGTCTAGGAGATGGCCAAGAGGTGTCTGATGGGGGTGATGTTGCTAACCTTAGAAATTGTCAACAAATTGGCTCTGAAAGTTATAAAACACTTGTAAATATAAACCAAAAAGACAGAAAAAACTTAGGTTCTGTGTGGCTCCCCATCACCCACGTAATGGTGACAAGGCCCGGCCTGGATGGTATAGCCGGTTGTTGTAAGCAGTACTGCCTTGCTGGTCTGAGAGAAGTGGAACCAAACAACAACTTGTATGAACACAGAAAACATTTCAGGCCAAATACAGGCAAGAGGAGCCTGTGTTTCCAGAGCACTTTCCCCAGGCTAAATTGGGTACTATACCATTTGCCATACATAATCTGAATGGCACACTCCTTTGATGGGAGACTTTGTGGGAAGCAAGATGCACTCACTGAAGTTTTATGGTGATATCTGTTATAAAATAGGCCTTGTGAATCTCCCAATCTGTAAAGATTGTGTATTTCAGTAGTCTCATTACAGGACCTTGGGAGTGGGGACATATCCCCATTCCTTCTCCAAAGATTATACTGTTTATGCTGATCCCTCTTTCTGAATAGGGAGTCTTGCTAGGAGGCAGGGAGATGTCTCATGGGCTGAGTCTGGTCCGTGGGACCAGTTACCAGAGCAGAGAGGCCCTGAGCAAGGTTTCAAACTGCTTTCTCAAGGCCACCCTTGACCCTGGGCAAGTTTCCTAACCTCTCTGGAACTAGGTATCTTCTGTTGGAAACAGGGATGATGCTAGTCCCTACTTTAGAGCACAGCTGTGAGCAGTCAGTGGGATGATGCACATGGAGGAGGCAGCAGGGCGTGCATGCAGTCAGCACTCAAGAGACATGAGTTCTCAACTCTAAGCTCTGTTTCCTAAATCCTTGAATGGGGATGATAAAACCCTCTCCATGGAGTTTGTGAAATTAGAGCTGGTGTAGGTGGAGAGTCTGACTCATGCTGAGTCCTTGATGATTGGTCACCGTTCTCCCTGAGCCCTGCAAACCCCATCAGAGGTTGGAGTTGTAGAAGGATTCAGCAGTATGATAGTTGATGCCATGAGACACACAAACCTCTTGGAGATTAGTTAGGTTAATGAGATATGATCTCTTTTTACTCTCTTTACCTCGTTCAGTTAGGCTCATGGAGTTGATGCACCCCTGGCTTCTGAGGTTCTGGGTCAAGGCACCAACCCAGTGACTGGATGGATGTGCCTTGTTTCCTGCATCCCCGGCCCAGTTGCTCCCCTAGACTGTCTCCCTTTCTTGTTTAATGGCTAGTAGCTAGAGAAAGCAGAAGGGAATGGCACCCCACTTCAGTACTCTTGCCTGGAAAATCCCATGGACAGAGGAGCCTGGTAGGCTGCAGTCCATGGGGTTGCGAAGAGTTGGACAGGACTGAGCGACTTCACTTTCACTTTTTACTTTCATTCATTGGAGAAGGAAATGGCAACCCACTCCAGTGTTCTTGCCTGAAGAATCCCAGGGACGGGGGAGCCTGGTGGGCTGCCGTGTATGGGGTTGCACAGAGTTGGACACGACTAAAGTGACTTAGCAGCAGCAGCAGCAGCAGCAGCAGCTAGAGAAAAGGCTTCCCTGGTGGCTCTGATGGTAAAGAATATGCCTGCAATGCAGGAGACCCGGTTTCGATCCTTGGGTTAGGAAGATCTTCTGGAGAAAGGAATGGCAAACCTCTCCAGTATTCTTGCCTGGAAAATCCCATTGTCAGAGGAGCTTGGCAGGTCTACAGCCCATGGGGTCGCAAAGAGTCAGACACGATTGAGAGACTTTCACTCACTCACTGACTCAGAGAAAAGGTCTAAAGAAAGTGTCTCTACTCTTTCTTACCTGCTTCTCTCTCCTTTGCTGCATACAAAAAGATTAAGAAGGTATGATTTAAGGAAGTAAATCTAGTCTGGCATATTCCAGTGTTCCAGTTAACTTTTTTTTTTTTAATAGCCTAAATTGTAAAGACTTAGAACATCAACAACCATTTTATCATCTCTGACAATTTCCAATAAGGAATTTGGGGAGGGCTCAGCTGGACAGTTCTGACTCTGGGTCTCTCATGTGTTTACATCAGACAGTGGCTGGAAATGGAACTCAGGGGCCTTGAGTAGCTGGGTGCTACCTGGCACTGTTCTCTTCATGTATTCTCAGCACTTGCATTCCCCTTGGTTGGGATAGTTTGGTTCCTCATAGCATAGTGGCCTCAGGGTAATTCAGACTGCTTATGTGGTAGCTTAGGGCTCAGGCATGCATGTTCTAGAATACCAAGTGAAAGCTGTATTGCCTTTATGACCCAGATTCAGAAGCAGGACTGGCTCTATAATTTGTGGGGCTTGGTACAAAAGGAGAATGTGGGTCCTTTGTTCAAAAATTGCTAAGAATCTCAAGATTGTAATAGTAGAGCATTAAACCAAGTGAGGGGCTTCCCAGGCGGCATTAGTGGTAAAGAAGCCACCTGCCAGTCCAGGAGACATATGAGACACGGGTTCAATTCCTGGGTCAGGAAGGTTCCCTGGAGAAGGGCATGGCAACACACTCCAGTACTCTTTCCTGGAGAATGTCACGGACTGAGGAGCCTGTTGGGCTACAGTCCATAGGGTCACAAAAAGAGTCAGACTTGACTGAAATGACTTATTATGCTCATGCAAACCAAGAGAAGGGCACGCTGCCCTCTATGATGTCGTATGTCCCACAACTATAAGTCACATAGTGTCCCTATCATCATATACTCTTGAGTATTAAGGTCATTAAGGTCAACCCATATTCAAGGGCATGAAACTTGGAAACCCATCTTGAGATGACAAGAGTGTCAGTGAATTTGCAGACATGAATTTTAATGCTGCCTCTGCTTTTTTAGGACTTCTCTGTGTTCTGCTGATCATTCCCTTTATTCTTGTTGCGTGTGTATTACTCTTTCCTTAGATGAGGGTCCTTTAGTACTATTTGTAGAATTTTTTTCAGTTTTAATTTGAGGTTAGTCAAATATAAATTTTAAATAATATGTCTCTAACAGTTGTATGGAATTATGATGTTCAAATTTACTTCATGAAATGCTTCTCCCCTGCTGGAGATGGCTTGTCAGAATTTCCTGCTTGTCACTGAGCTCTGGACTGGGTGGCAAGCTGCCTCTGGTGTATGTCCATTTGTGCTCGTTTGTGCTCAACACCTGCCAGGGCAGAGGAAGCAGTTAAATTCATTGAATTTTTTCAAGAGGAAGAAAAACTTCTGGAGTGGGGATCAAACTGAAATGAAAAAAAAAAAAAAGTATGTTCCCTCCTCCCAGTACACACATAAACACACACAGACACACACAAACCAAATGGCCACTCTTTGGACAAATATATGAACAGCAGTCTCTACTTGGGCCCATTGAACATCTTGGTCTGTAGCTACAGAGGGTTTTTCCATTTAATCCTCATTGTTGTGTAACTGGGCTTTCCAGGTGGTGCTAATGATAAAGAACCCATCTACCAATGCAGGAGACCTGAGTTTGATCTCTGAGTAGGGAAGATCCCCTGGAGGAAGGCATGACAACCCACTTCAGTATCCTTGCCTGTAGAATCTCCATGGACAGAAGAGCCTGGTGGGCTACAGTCCATAGTCAAGACTTTCCAGGTTATTGTCTTATAGTCAGGCCACTGAGTTTCTTAATTAAATGAAACTTACATATTAACCATCTTGTTTATGTTACTTAAAATTTGTGTGCTGTGTGTGTGCTGGGTCGCTTTAGTCATGTCCAATGCTTTGTGACCCAGTGGACTGTAGTCTGCCAGTCTCCGAAATCCATGGGGTTTTCCAGGCAAGAATATAGGAGTGGGTGGCCATGCTCTCCTCCAGAGGCTCTTCCTGACTGAGGGGTCAAATCCGAATCTCCTGCATCTTCTGCATTGCAGGCAGATTCTTTACCGCTTAGCCACCAGGGAAGCCCTTTGGCGATAAATTGTTAGATACTGTTAACAGAGCAAGACTAAGTATAGCCCTCAGCACACAGCTATTGTTGCTGTGCACCCGTTATGCCACACCTCATTACGAGGCAGTGATTACCACAGGACCGGCCATGGTCCTGCTCAGCCATTGGTCAGTGCCACAGTAGGCCCCGCCCACAAGCAACCAACGGTCTAAGAGTGACCGTTAGCGGGGCATTCAGTCAACTGTCAGTGGAATGGTGGTCGTGGGGTGAAGAATGAGGTAAGAGGCAGATTCCGGCCTTCCCCTACCCCGCCCCCACACTCCAGCCCACCGGATCTTGGGCCAGTGGGTGAGTTGGGGGGCTCAAGGAACAAACTGGGGGCTGTCTCCTGCATGGCTCCAGAGTCCTCTCCAGGGCCACCCACTGGCTGAATTGAGGCCTTGAGACAGTGGCAAACCTCTCCCCCATCCCTGTCCCTGTGACTTGGTAGCAACGCCAGTCTGCCTGGGTTGCAGTCTGTGGGACCTACCTACCCCCTTCACACTCACCTACCCTGCCACTTTGGGTGGCCTAAGAAGCCTGAGGGCCAGTTGGGTCCTGGGCACCTGGCTCCCTCAGCTATGACAGCTGGGCAGTGTCTGGGGACCTGTCCTTGAGGGAGCTGCCAACTGAGATCTGCCTCCTCTTCTCCAGGACTGGGAACTCAGAGGGGGAAAGTTGTGCCTTGGGACCTTGCTCTTTCTTGTCAGAGAATAACGTTTGTTTGGGAGAGGTTTATAGGAACTTGGTTACCTGACCATGACCTGACCTCAAGAATAAAGGCTCTGACACCAAGAAGTTTGCAACAACTAACCACGTTCCTCCCTCACCCTTCTTAGAAAAGGGCTTTCCTGAAAGATTTTTTGGAATTTGGGGTTTTAAAGGTCACCTGTCTCCTTGCATGGCCCTCAGTAAACCTTCCTTTCTCACCAACCAGTTACTACTACTTCAAGCATCTCGACAACTTTTTGTAGGGAAGATGCTTTCACAACCAGCAGGAGGCAGAAAATGCTTTCTATGAGTTTGCTGAATTCTGAAACATGGATTTTTATGTTACAGGAATAAACAAGCATTTCTTGTTGGCAAAAATATATTGATTGTAATGGTTCCTATTTTGATTAATAAAGATGTGTTTGAGCCTAGTTATAATGATTTAAAATTCAAGGTCCAAAACCGCAATTACTTTTGTACCAACCTAAATATTACCCAGTTGGAAGCTCTCAAGAAAACCCTAGAGTATTTGTCCCTCCTGATAGTTGAGAAAACTGGGATTCAAATGTGAGTGCTTTTTTGAGGATCATTTAGCTTTTAAGACATGGAGCCGAAGACTGAACTCAGATCTTCTAACTCCAAATACTTGTGCATTCACACTGCATCATGCTTTTTCCCACTGAATTTCAGACTTCACTAAATTTAGTGCTTGATGAACAGTGAGAGATAATATACAGTTAGTTGTTCATTATCTATGTTAACAACAAGACTCAGTGGTAAAGCACAGATTATTGCCTAATGTCTAAGACCTTGCTTGAACGTTTTTTCTTAATATTTTGAATAGATAATATATGAACATGACTGAAAAATTCAAAAGATTTCCTCCATCCTTGATCCTACAATTGTATACACATAACTGTGTACATATATCCCTTAAACACACAAATGTGGTAGCATGCCACATGTTCTGTTCTGCACCTTGATTTACTTCTTATAATAATATTATTATACCCTTAGATATATCTTACACCTTTTATCAATTGCAGAATATTTCATTGTATGTGTGTACTAGCACTTATTTAACCAGTTCCCCACTGAAGGGCATTTGATTTTTACCTGCTTGTTTTCTATTACCAAAAATGTTACAGTTTAATTTTCATTTACATACTTATTTGTACACATGTGAAAGTATTTTTATATGATACATTAGGGTCAGAATAAATGTCTGTAAAATTTTCATAGACTCTTTTTTTTATGTTTCAGCTGATTTTTTAAATATAAATTTATTTATTTTAATTGGAGGTTAATTACTTTACAATATTGTATTGGTTTTGCCATACATCAACATGAATCTGCTACAGGTATACATGTGTTCCCCATCCTGAACCCCTCCCCCCTCCCTCCCCGTACCATCCCTCTGGGTCGTCCCAGTGCACCAGCCCCAAGCATCCTGTATCATGCATCGAGCCTGGACTGGCGATTAGTTTCATATATGATATTATACATGTTTCAATGCCATTCTCCTAAATCATCCCACCCTCTCCCACAGAGTCCAAAAGACTGTTCTATACATCTGTGTCTCTTTTGTTGTCTCGCATACAGGGTTATCGTTACCATCTTTCTAAATTCCATATATATGCGTTAGTATACTGTATTGGTGTTTTTCTTTCTGGCTTACTTCACTCTGTATAATAGGCTCCAGTTTCATCCACCTCATTAGAACTGATTCAAATGAATTCTTTTTAATGGCTGAGTAATACTTCATTGTATATATGTACCACAGCTTTCTTATCCATTCATCTGCTGATGGACATCTAGGTTGCTTCCATGTCCTGGCTATAGACTCTTAATTTTAATGTAAGTGGAACTTATATGTCAAAATTTGTGCATTTAACTGATGAGCCTATTTGTAGGGCAGCAATAGGGCTTCAGGGCTTCCCAGGTGGCAGTAGTGGTAAAGAACTTGCTTACCGACGCTGGAGACATAGGAGACCCAGTTTTGATCCCTGGGTTGGGAAGATTCCCTGGAGGACAGCATGGCATCCCATTCCAGTATTCTTGCCTGGGAAATCCCAAGGCTCCTGGACAGAGGAGCCTGGCAGGCTAGGGTTGCAAAGAGTCAGACACTTTTGAAGTGACTTAGCATGCACACAGTAGAGATGCAGACATAGAGAACAGACTTCTGAACACAGGAGGGGAAGGAGAAGGTGGGATGAATTGAGAGCATAATATTGATACATATACATTACTGTGTATAAAATTGATAGCCAGTGGGAATTTGCTGTATAACACAGGGAGCTCAACCTGGTGCTCTGGGACAACCTAGAAGGGTGGGATGAGATGGCAGTGGGAAGGGTTTCGTGAGAGAGGGAACATATGTATACCTATGGCTGATTCATGTTGATGTATCACAGAAACCAACACAACATTGTAAAGCAATTATCCTCCAATTAAAAATAAATTTAAAAAATTTGTGTATTTATATTTTTGATGAATATTCCCAAGTATGACTGTAAAGTGTTGTTGGAGGAAGTTATTGAGAGGATGTGACTGCTGGTTTTCCTGTAAGCCGAACCTTGGTAATAGCAGGTTCCTATAACCCTCCCCTGCTCATGGAATGTGCATTCTGCCCAGAGTTCCCACAGATGGAGCTGTTTCAACAACACAGCCTTGAGAATAATGTGGTGTTGAGACATCTGGACAGTATGTGTGACTGAATGCGGTTAAGACCTTCTGTGTAAACTTTTAAGGTTCTGGTGGGTGAGTGTGAAGATCTTCTCATCTTGCAGCTGCCCAAGACAAGCCTTCTAAGTAAGTTCACTTGCTTATTAAACCTCCACCTACCAATCTGGAGGTTCTGCTTGCCTCTTCAGTTTCTCTTTGCTCACTCTGTATAGGGACCAATTTCTGATTTCACCTGGGAACTCCTGAGGTTATGAACCAACAGTTGTTTTACTTATATCCCACCAACATTATGGAAGAGTATTTGTTTCACCTTTTCAATCTAATACACAGTTAAAATTTTCTTTTTATCCAGTCTGATAGTTAAAAAATGGAATCATAAGTGAGTTTCACTTATTTTGAGTAAGGTAGATTATCTTCTAATATGCTGGGAAGTCATTTATTTGTATTTAATTTTCTGTGACTCACTGTTTTTGTCTATTTTTTCCATTTGAGATGTTGATATTTTCATATTGATTTGTTAGAGTGTTTATATGTATTGCAAATACATTCTCCTGTGTTATTTGCAAGTGGGAGAAAGCATTTTCAGGCAGAGAGTGAAAATATCCTGAGGCAAGCAGGAAGACTAGAAAGAACAGTGAGTTCTCCACTCAGTTCTCCACTTTGTGATTTCTTTTCAAGTAGAAATTAAAAATTATTGTGTAGTCAATTCATCATTTTTATATTATAGTTTTAAGACCATCATAATCTGAGATAGTAAAATTTTCTCCCATGTTTTCTTTTAGCAATTATAATGGTTTCATTTGGTATGTTGAAATCTATCCATCCATAATTTATTTTTGTGAAAGGTAAAAAAGCAGAAATTATTTTCTGCCAGATGTCTACTCAATTCTGACAACATTTATTGGACAATTTATCTTTTACCTGTTAATTTGGAAGGACACTTTTATCCTATCTTGAAAGTCTGTGTGTATTTGAGTCCATTTCAGAACTCTATGTTCTGCTTTCCTGTCCTAAACTTTCAAGTGTAATACCATACTGCTTTAATTAGTATAGTTTTATAGTATCTTTCCTTCTGTGATTGGGCTTACCTTCTCATTACTGACCTTTCTCAGAATATTCTTGACTATTTTGTGAGTTTATTTTTTATTAACTTTAGAATCAGATTGTCTCATTCAAAATATTCCTGTTAGTGTCTTTATTGGGATAGCATTAAATGGACATCTTTAATTTTTAGTCTTACAAGCTATTTATCTGAATTTCAAGGTGAGTTTTTTTGAACTTAACAAATGTATGAGGACAAGTATGGATAAAATTCTCATTTTATAGAGGAGAATTGAGAGAAGAATGTTTTGAGAGGTCCCAAACATCCTTATGTTTCAAAATCACAAAAATGACAAGTCTTGAAAAGGGCCTAGGACCAGATTTTCTCCCTTACATTGTTGATCTTTTTCTATCACAGTGCACTGTCTACACATCCAACCAGTCTCATCTATCCCCTTGTGACAGGGAGAGACAGGTACTGGAGTACACCTGTCATGGCATACAACCATGCTCAGAAATCTGCTGTAGTAAAAATAGCTTTATGGTGGGAAATACTTCAGTTCCTCCATGACTTTGCTGTTTCCTCCCTTGCCCCTGGAATGTGCTTTCTGTACATAGAGAAAAAAATTAAAGCTAATTACTTGTCTTAAAAACTAAAACTTTTGAAAATAAGTTTCTTTATTGGAATAACATCAACAAAATTCCAACTATAAACTTAGAGTGAACAAGGAATTCATCCAGCTTGATTCATTTTTGGTAAAAAAGATTTTCTTCTAAGACAACTGTATGATCATATATATATAATATCATTTATTTCACATTTTGCATCATAAAAAATTTGAGGGCTTTATCAAGTTTTCCAAGGATTCTCTATTAATCCGGTGGTATTTAAATATTTTTTTCTTTGCTATACTCAGCTGTTATTATCCCTGCTTATTTTTTTTTTTTTCAAAAAAGGTTCTCTCTCTGCTGAATTATGATTCATCAATAGCTTTGCTCATAATTCCAGCAGTTCTCAACCATAACTTTTGTTGACTTTATGAATTCATTCATCTTTTGCAAGTCTGGCAATTTACTTTGTCTTGCATTGAATTTGTACTGAGTTTTTATATAGCTTGTGATATCTAATAGTGTGAATAACCCCTCCCTCCCCACCCCCCACCAAAGATGTCTACATTCTAATGTGTAGAACTTGAATGTCAAGTTCACAAGTTTGAACTTTTTGCCCTTATATGGCAAAAGGGACTTTGCAGATATGATTAAGTTAAGGCTCTTAAGATTGTCAGAATCTTATCCTGGATAATTGGCGTGGGTCTGATTCAATCACAGAGGTCATTATAAGAGGAAGGCAGGAGATCAGAGTGAGTTGTAAATGGGATGATGGAAGCAAGAGTTAGCACAGGCAGTTACTAAGCCAAGGATAGCCCACCTCCTTGAGAAGTTAAAAGAGGCAAGGAACAGATTCCCCCCAGGAACTTCCAGAAGGAGGAAGCCCAGCTAACACTTTGATATTAGCCCCTCAAGAATCATTTCAGACTTCTGATCTCCAGAATTGTAAAAGGAAAAGTGAATGTTGTTTTAAGAGACTTAGTTTGTAGTAATAAGAATCTAATACAGCCAGATACTAATCAAAATGCTGACCTCAGAGAGGACAATAGTGATAGATGAGGTTGTGAGAGTTGTTGGGTAAACAGAAACCATACATTGGTAAATATTTTAATGACTTTAGCTTCTGTAGATAGCCTGTAACTGTGTATATGAGTATCTCTGCATATGTACAGTGAAAAATGAATATTCAAAAGGCAACCCTTTCCTCCTCCTGTCTTGTCAAGAAACAAGATTCTTCCTTGAACTACTGTATATAGTTGCGGAAATGTTTGTAGATAAAAACTGAAGGAGCTACAGAAGATTGATGACTGAACACAATAAAGAGCCTGAAACTATCTGAGTAATAAAGGAAAAGATGCTGACAAATTAATGAGAAATAGAGCTTATTGATGCTGGAATATTTTAAGAGAGAGAATAAGAACAAGGGCAGCTCTGCCAAGAAACAGAACTTGGGGGACAGAGATGAGTTAGTTAGTTAGTTCAGTTGCTCAGTCATGTACGGCTCTGCGACCCCATGAACCGCAGCACGCCAGGCCTCCCTGTCCATCACCAACTCCTGGAGTTCACTCAAACTCATGTCCATCAAGTCAGTGATGCCATCCAGCCATCTCATCCTCTGTCGTCCCCTTCTCCTGCTGCCCCCAATCCCTCCTGGCATCAGGGTCTTTTCCAATGAGTCAGCTCTTTGCATGAGGTGGCCAAAGTACTGGAGTTTCAGCTTTAGCATCAGTCCTTCCAATGAACACCCAGGACTGATCTCCATTAGGATGATAGGAGGATTTTTAGCAAGTGTTCCTGTGTGTTGTTCACAGTATCGTAATTTAGACCTCTGTTGCTCCTCAACCAGCTCCTCTTAATGAAAATCTTCAGCAACGATCCAGAGTTAGGCTTTTGTTTATTTTTTTAAAACAGCTCTGTAGTAAGGCTGGTTGTAAAGCAGGAGGAGGCACATCTTTCTTTGGATTGCATGTTATCAAAATAAACTGTGACTGTTTTGATAATCTTACAAAAAGCTTCCAAGCTAGGTCTCTCTGATCTGTGATGTTCTAGGCTGGGACCAAGATGCCTCAGCTCTCTGATCTTTACCATTCTGGGTAAAGCCTTCTTGTTGATTATCTTCTTAGAGGGGTCTTTGTGGCAATTTGTGCTTCCTGAGTTGTGAGCAAGACATTCAGGAGAGAAAACTTTATAACCTCAGCTTTAGACTTCTGTTTCTCATTTTCTTTGCTTTTCTGAACTTATAACAGTCAAACATCTGTCATGTTGGAATTTCTTCCTCTGGCTGCAGTTTCCTTGGCCTCTCTTGTAACTGACTGTTTGGATGAATGTTCCTCTTTGGGGCAGCTCCTATGCTGTTTTGATGAGCATGGTGTGGGAATTTGAGAGTAAAGCCAACAAACTGTGTACAATTGCACACAAAAACCCATATCCTTATACTACTTCATACACCATTGACCAAAGTCTAATAATTCTGACCAGTAACAATCACGATTACAACCATATTCAGGGTTTGTGGCCCAAAGGAAATGCAGGCTACATAGCCATTTTCCACATCATGCTTGGTGAATTTCAGCCTGAAGCACTTGGAGGCTTCTGGGCAGTTTCAATTAGGTGTGTCCTTTCCTTTGTTCTCTGTCCTATCCCCAGAGAGAATCAAGGGCAGTTTTCAACACTGAAATGCCCTCTCCATGTTATTGAGCTCCTGGGCACTGAATGAAATTATCCTACGATGTGCTATGAGATTTGAATGTTTTAGTTTTATTATTGCTATTTGTTCTCTCAGTTTAAGTGTAGCTGAATGAGTCACAGTTGGTCAGATCATTCAGGGGGTCCAGCTTACTGGGAATGCCCCTGCAGAGTCACATGTTCACGATTCCCAATCTCAGCAACAACTCCCTCATGGGAAAGAGGGGTACCGTCCAGGTATTTATGATCTGAACTGATACATTCAGAGAGAACATAATAGGATTTATTTTCCTTTAGGCCCTGGAAGTCCTGTGTTGTAGTACCCATATGGACTATCTTGTCTTGCCAGTGCTTCATGAAACGTGGCCAAGTCCATAGAGCCAAGGCCTCCAACTGGCCTGTGTAACGGAGAGGTAGGCATGTGGTTGTGGCTAGTAGATGCATCTTTTCTGGCTCCGAGGGTATAATTAAGTCCTGAGTGATTATTGAAGAGAACTAATAGCTCTGGATGTGCAAAATGAGGAACGGAGTTCTTAATATTATACAAATGAGAAGCAAGGACTTGTGTCGGCAAATTTTTGACAAAGGTGGAATAAATGGACAAACCTGAGTTATCTCTTTTTAAAATGTGAGTTTGGTAAGCAGAAAGAATCTGCTGCAGACAGGATCATTTACAAAACAAAGATGAAAATCTTATATAAAAATCTATGTTTTGCCTGGTGGCTTGCATGCTAGGATTATTTTGACAGAAAGTAAATAGCAAGGCGATATTGAGATGTGAGAGAAAAAAAATTTGGATCAATCCATGTGTTGTTCCATGAAAGGATCCAATCAATTCTGCTCCCATTGCCAGAGGAAGAAGTTACATAGCTGTGTTGAGTAAGGTTCACAAATTGCTCTCCAATCAAGAAGTAAATAATATCTAAACCCTGCAAATTGAATTTTTATTAAGAAATTTATCTCTTGTTACCCTGGGGTTTATGAAATCTTTTAGTGCTTGTGGAGGAAGGCAATATATCTCAATGTACAAAACCAGACTGATTGGGGTGAGGAATTTTAATTTTTAGGGTCAGAGACATACCTCACCTTTTAAAACAGGCTTAATGAGAAGGAAGCAGACAAATGTTGCTTTAAAAGCCATTCTAATTCTTCATGCATTGTCCTTTATATTACTACTCCTGTTGCTATTTTCATGTACTTTACAAATTGGAATTTATGGATTTTTTGCATAAGAATTTCAAGGTCACAATTTCCTAAATTGAGTAAATAAATAAATCCCTCTCTGTCATCGACTTGCTGAGTACTTAACATCTATATATTCATTGTTTTCTGCATTCATAATATGCCAGTTCTACTATTAATAAAATTTGTATTTCCTGTACAGGACTTGTTTAAACTAGAAAATCCAAGTGGTAGTTCTTAACCTAACATTTTTCAAAGAAGAACAAGTGGAAATGTTCTGCTCTTGCACTGCCCATTTTCAGATTCTCTTCTATATAAACAATGATAATGATAACAGCAATTATTAATCCATGTTGAAAATTTACTATGTGAAAGGTATATTACTATGTAGGTTCTCATTTAAGAAAGGTGTAATTTTCCTCGTACTATGCTGGAAGAAACAGGCTCAGAGAGTTTAAGAACTTGTTTGTATAGTCAAGGATAATAAGTGTTAGAGCCAGGTTTTGAACCTGGCCTGTCAGGATAGGCTGGATTAAGCTGTATTAGGCCAAAATCTCAGTGGTTTAAAACAGCAAAGATTTATTGTTTATAACCCTTGGCATCACATGTCCATTTTTTCTCTAAGGGGTTTCTGATTCATGGTTTGCTCACTCAGAGTCCAGGTAGATAACTGGACACAGTGACTGCGCAAGTGGATGGGCCACTTGGGCATTGGTTCTTGTAGCCTTCTGCCTAGAAGTGATGCATGCTTGTCCTTTCACTGACCAAAGCAGTTCAGTTGGCCCTGCCTTTTCACTGGGGCAGGGAAATGTGTCATCACCATGTGTACAGAAGGCAGGCAAAAGGCAGTGTCAGTGGATAGCTTAATACCACATACATTCAAAAGAAACCTATGTTGGTCTTAAGTATATGTTAGCTTAAAAAAATTCCAATATATGTTAGCTACAACTTAAAAAGGACCCTAGATCTGTTAAGGTTCAGAAAAGATGTGACTGCTCTGGAAATTGGTCAAATTCAGTTAACTGAATTAATGACTTCCTTGTAGAAGAATTCAATGGTTTTATATTTTGTTTTCCCCAAATGGCAGTATTTATAATGATTTGTTTGTTAGCTAGATTTTGAGGAAGAGACAGATTTAAAAGTAACCAGCACAGAAAATAATTTAAAGGACAGAAAACATTTCCTAGCTTCTATGAGGGTTCCCATTTATATAATCCATAGCAGAGCCCGAAAATTAGAATTTAGACTTTTAATCCAAATAGGATAGATCATCTAGTACTTTCTTCTGGGATTGTTTTTGTAAAATAGGAAGGTGTAAATTAACTCTCCAGTGTCAATTTGAGTAAGCCCTTGAGGCAAATGACAGGAAGATTGGTTAGAGAAATTTCTCTAGCAGAAGAGAGGACAGTGTTGGTTGTGCTTGGAAGCAAGAGAAATCTTAGCTATCCTAAAATAAAAATTCTCTGCAGTGATGGCAATTAATAAATAGCCAGTCACACAAAAATATAATGAAATCATCTGGAATTCTGTCTTGTAGTTTGGTCCAGAATTTGTGATTTTAACTTTGGCATTTAAATTTTGTGCTTCTTTCAACATCAGCTGAGCGTGGCGACTCTGCAAAGGCGTAATAGAACCACTGGAGCTCTACGCTTCTGCCTTGCCATGCTGGCTAGGGCTCTTTGTGCTTGGTGAAAGATGCAATCACACAATCAAAGTAATATTTTCCCTGAGGTTCCCTGGGGAAGATTGGTTCTGCAATTTTCCAGTAATTGTTTGGAAAAGACAGCCCTAGATTTAGTCTTTCTCTTTAATCTTCCCCCGCCACTCAATTCTCTGCACTGAGGCTCCTGGATTCTCTTTTGCCAGCCTCGCTTAAGTACCTGGGATTGGGGTGCTGTGGTCTATGTTGTTAATTATGAAGTGGGATTTAAGTGACTCCCTGAATGGGCTCCTACTCCAGAAATCCCCTCTATTTCTGCAGGCCAGTACCTGGAATATCTTTCCACAATTGTTATAAAGGCTAAAGGATTCTCAAGCATTGGGCTTGTGGAAGGAAGAGCTGAGGTAACCTTTTGAGATGAACATACTTCTTTAATTTTGAGTTTACAACCTGGGAGATAACTAATGTTTGTACATATAGACTTTTTCCTTTTACTTATGAACCACAGGTGATGCTATTGATTGCTTTTAAGTATTTCCCCCCTCCATTTCACTGGTAAGAATACAGAGGCTCTGGGGTGTTGGCCAAGTCAAACAGAAAATGCTAGAATCTGGCTTTTTAGACTTCAGATCCAGTGGTCTTCTCTTATTCTGACATTTTCTTGTTAGCATCCAGCCATGAGGAGTAATAAAATGGAAGTAATTAATAATATTCCAATGTACTCCCATTTGAAACCCCAGTAGTTCAGCAGACCTGAACTTCCTACGGGAAGCACTGCTTGAGGATGGAGTCCCTCTTGTGACATGGTCTGCCGCCCTCTGCTGTTCGTGTAGCCCACCTTTATTGTTGCTTGATCTCTTCTGGATTTGATCTTGATCTTCCTAGTGCAATGTCTCTCAGCTGAGTGTGCAGCTGTTATTTGAAGGTGAGAAACCATTTTGGTTGGCACCTCACGTAAGGAAAATATCAGAGAAAATCAAAGAATGTGGGACTTGATATTTCTCCCGCAATATACTCCTGTGTGTGAATGTTCCCCTTTTTCCTGCCACATAATGAGGGCACTTTCACTATCTAATTCCCAGAATGGCCCTTGCCTTGCCTTGGCTCTGGCATTCTCCCAATTCCCTTTAAAAGAGAATAAACATTCTTCTCCAAATTATGCCTAGCAAGGCAGCTAAGGGGACTAATGCCAGAGATTTATGACACATCTAGAAGCCTGGGAGCCCTGGGAGGAATTGGGCCAGAACTCCTCAGGTCCTCAGGGAGAAAGATGGAGAAGATCCATGACCAGGGCTCAGAAAGCCAGGTTGGATTCTGCAGGGTGGGAGGCAGTATGGGTCTGTGGTAGAAAGGGGCAGGTCTTCATGGAGTGGGTCCAGGTCCAACAGATTAGCCAAGACTACAAGGCAGGCAATTGGAAATTGAGTGAAAGTGCGCAGGGCAGGGACAGATGAGTGGTTTGGCTAGTTAAGAGTTGATAAATAAATAAAAGGCAAGATTGTGACATGCTAACTTGAGATTTTTGTTGCATGATTTTCTCTGGGACAATGGAAAAGTAATTATAGGGTTGGCCAAAAAGTTTGTTTAAGTTTTTCCATAACGTCTTAACCTGAATGAACTTTTTGGCCAAACCAGTGTATATGGTAGCCTTGACCACTATCAAAAGGAGTTGTCAATTTGCATAGTCTCTAATATACATACCATCTAAGGTTTGTTAATTATGATTCCCACTCTAATGAGTCCTGTAACAATTTATATAAATTACAACGCCTGTCATACATTATCTGGTGCAAATACCAGATCAAAGGTGGCAAATTCTCTTATATCAATGGTTCTCAGAGTGTGGTCCCTGGGCTAGCAGTATCAGCATCACCTGGAAATCTATTAGAAATGCAAATTCTTGGGCCCCATCCCAGACTCAATGCATCAGAAACTGGGGGCAGGGCCCAGCAATCTGTCTTTTAACAAGCCCTACAGATGATTGTTATGCATACTCAAGTCTGAGCAGCACTGCCCTAGATTATAAGTATAAATGATGAAGCTCAGATTGCTTCCACTAGGGAAGGACTATAAATGATTTGTTGGATGAAGAGGGAAAGGATGCAGAAAGACAAGGCAAAGATTTGAAAGACACACGTCTGCTGTGTTCTGAATGACTAGGATTGCTTGAAGTTTGACCACTGGATAAATTGGGGCAGTAACAATACCATACTGCTTAAAGGTGGATTGCCAAGGTCACAAAAGGGCAAGATGTAGAGTCAAAGAAATGATGACAGCCAGGATTGATCAGGCACGCTCTATGATTGTTTTGGGACGTGATCGTGAACCCATTGCCCTGGGATCTGACTCTCTGACCTTCTTTGGTTTAGATATAGTAAAATAATATCTTCCTGAAAAGGGCAAGACAAAAATTATTTCAAAGAAATTAATTCAGATAAAAAGGAGTTGACAATGTCCTCTGAAAATTTTATCTAAAAATATTTATTCAATTTTGGGGAATAATAAATGATAAAAGCATCAGAAAGCTTCTTTTTTAATCCTTTATTAAAAGTATGATTCAAAAGTCTTCAATTAAAAAAGCACAAAAGGGCCATAAGCATCATCCTAGTCTTCACTGTCTAGTTATTTCTTTCTTGAAAGACCAGAAATTTAAAAACCATGGTGTTATATAATAAATTGCTTCTGGAAAAGTTAGTCCTTATGGCTGGAGTTCCTGAAACTGCAAAATAAGTCAGCTTGTGCCAGGGAGATGAAGGGAAACCTGTTCTCAATTACTGGGCAGCTGGTATGTTTTAATTGTTTGCTTTTTATAAGCAGTAAAATAAAAGGAGTAGTCCTTAAGTATCCTCATACACCGTTAATGCAGTGCTTCCCACACTTGTCATGTATCACAATCCCCAGGGAACTTGTTAAAAATGCAGATTGCCCACCCCTTGAGGTTATGATTTAGTAGGGATATGATTTTTAACAAGCATCCAATGATTTTGGTGCAGATGGTTTGAAGACCACACTTTTCGAAACTCTGCCCAGGGCCTACCCATAATTTATGTGCTCATTATTTGAGCATTTCTAAAAGTGACTGACGATTCACAAAAAAACAGTTTAGTGTAGGTAAAGGCTTACTGTGAGCAACACATGCTTACTCTAATAGAGCTTCATTATTTGGCATTTGGGGAAAATGAGTATTACACACACACACACACACAAAATTTAAAAAATTAACAGACTTTATATTTTAAAGCAGTTTAGGTTTACAGACACTGGAGCATGTAGTACAGAGTTCCCTCTCTCCCCTGTTGATAATGCCCCCTGTTGTTAACATCTTGCATTAGTGTGGTATATTTGTTACAACTGAACCAATATTGGTATATTATTATGAACTAAAGTCTATAGTTTACATTAGGGTTCATTTTTGTGTCATAAAGTTCTATGGGTTTTGATAAATGCATAGTCTTGTGTCCATTATTTTAACATCCAGAAGAATAGTTCCACTGATGTAAAAAAATCCTCTATGGTCCACCTATTCATCCCATTCCCACTCTCGGCAATTGATCTTTTTATTGAAACTATAGTTTTAGCTTTTCCAGTGTGTCATATAATTGTAATCATGTAGTGTGTAGACTTTTCAGACTTGTTCTTTTCACTAAGAAATATACATTTAAGATTCTGTTATGCCTTTTAATGGCTTGATAGCTTATTTCTTCTTATTGCTGAATAAAATTCCATTTTATGGATGTCCCATAGTTTGCTTATCTGTTCACTTTTTGGAAGCTATCTTGTTTGCTTCCAGTTTGGGGCAATTGTGAATAAAGCTTCTATAAACATTTGTGGGCTGGTTTTTGTGTAGATGTAACTATGTAACTAAAAAGCTCATTTGACTAAATACTTAAGAGTGTGATTGCTGGATTATATGATAAACTATATTTAATTTTGTAAGGAACTGCCAAACTTTTTAAAAGTGGCTGTAAAATTTTGCATTCCTGTCAGCAATGAATGAGAATTTTTGTTGTTCCACATCCATGCCAGCATTTGTTATTGTTCATTTAAAAAAAACTTTTTTTGCTACTTTCATACGTGTGTCGTGGTATCCAAGTGATGTTTTAATTGCAATTCTCTAATGATATATGATGTTTGACATCTTTTTATATGCTTATTTGTTATCTGTTTATCTTCTTTAGTGAGATATCTGGTTAGATCTTTTGCCTGTTTTGTGATTGGGTTGTTTTCTTATTATTGCATTTTAAGAATTCTTTGAAGGACTTTGTATATAAGTCCTTCATCAGATATGTTTTATAAATATTTTATATCAGTCTTTGGCTTTTCTTTTTATTTTCTTAACAGTCTCTTTTGTATAACAGAAGTTTTTGATTTTCTTGAAGTCCAATTAGCCAATTTTTTCCTTCATAGATTGTGCATATATAGGTAATCTATATAAAAACTCATCGCCAAACCCAAAGTCACCTGGATTTTTTTCCAATGTTATCTTCTAGAAGTTTTATAGTTTTGCAATTTACATTTAGGCTTATGATCCATTTTGAATGTTTTTGCAAAATGTGTAAGGCCAGTGTCTAGATTCTTCTTTTTTTATTTGCACGTGGATATCCAGTTGTTACAATACCATTTGTTGAAAAGTCTATCATTTCTCCACTGAATTGTTCTTGTTTCTTTGTCAAAGATCAGTTGACTGTATTTGTGTCTATTTTGGGGATCTCTATTCTTTTCCATTGATCTGTTTTTTCACCAATACCACACTGTCTTGATCATTATTGTAGCTTTATAGTATGTCTTGAAGTCACATAGTGTCAATCCTCAGACTTTATTCATCTTCAATATTGTATTAGTTATTCTGGGTCTTTTGTCTTTGCATAGAAGGTTTAGTATTTATTTTTGTTGACACACAAAAAACTTGCCAGGATTTTGATTTGGATTGTATTGATTATAGGTTAAGTTCAATTCAATTCATTTCAGTCGCTCAGTAATGTCTAACTCTTTGCAATCCCATCGACTGCAGCACACCAGGTCTCCCTGTCCATCACCAACCCCTGGAACCTACTCAAACTCATGTCCATTGCGTTGGTGATGCCATCCAACCATCTCATCCTCTGTCGTCCCCTTCTCCTCCAGCCTTCCATCTTTCCCAGCATCGGGGTCTTTTCCATTGAGTTCGTTCTTCCCATCAGGTGGCCAAAGTACTGGAGTTCCAGCTTCAGCATCAGTCCTTCCAATGACTATTCAGGACTGATTTCCTTTAGGATTGACTGGTTGGATCTCCTTGCAGTCCAAGGGACTCTCAAGAGTCTTCTCCAACACCACAGTTCAAAAGCATCAACTCTTTGGTGCTTGGCTTTCTTTATAGTCCAACTCTCACATCTATACATGACTACTGGACACCACAGTTCAAAAGCATCAACTCTTTGGTGCTTGGCTTTCTTTATAGTCCAACTTTCACATCTATACAAGACTACTGGAAAAACCATAGCTTTGACTAGATGGACCTTTGTCAGCAAAGTAATGTCTCTGCTTTTTAATATGCCCTCTAGGTTGGTCATAAATTTTCTTCTGAGGAGCAAGCATCTTTTATTTTCATGGCTGCTGTCACCATCTGCAGTGATTTTGGAGTTAAGTTGGTGAGTATTAATATTTTAAGAATATTGACTTTTCCTAACCAGGGAAATAAATTTTTTAACATGTAAAATATTTCTCTGTAAACTTTGAAACTTTGCATAATACAACACTTTCACAATAATATTAATAAAATGTAATGTTAACTTCTCTAACTTTCTAAATGTATGTGAAATAAAATTTGACATTTCCCTTATGGCTTAGGGTAGTCATTATGAGTCTCATTGTGCACTGGTTGCTAATACAGTTGTAGCTACTGTTTCATATTCTTTCTCTGTATTAGGTATCTTAGTTATCCTTTATGGCTAATTGTTTGCATGTCTTTGTTACCAGCTGGATTGTAGGCTTCCTCAGGGCCAAAATCATGTTGTGGCCATTGCTGTCTCCCAAGTGTGAGAGACACTTTATAAATGTTTGTCAAGTGGACCATGACTGTCTCTAATATCCATTTCTCTCTTTTAACTTTTACTTCTACTCTATTGTACTAAAGAAAAACAGATAAATCAACTTTGTTAAGAACTGTCTGCTTAAAAAGAATCACTAAGGCTCTAGACAAAGTCCTTAGTACATTTTTTGTGGGAGCTATTATGGCTTTCGGTGAAGCACAGTGCTACTGTGCATTTTTTTTTTTTTGGCTACTCCATGTGGCTTGCAGGATCTTATTATTAGTTCCTTTAGCAGGGTTCAAACCTGTGCCCTCGGTAGTAAAATTGCAGAACCCTAACTACTGGACCACCAGGGAATTCCTGACTACTGTATATTCTTAAACATACAGAAAGTTTGAATTCCTATGTGCTCTCCACCTAAATAAAAATAATTGTTAACATTTTTCTATAATTTCTTTTTCTCACTCTCAGTGTAGTAACACATACACACATATTAACACATGCAAACACATATGCTGTACTTTTTGAAAATTAGTAAAAGTTCCAAAATTTTATAAATATTTCAACATGTATCATCTAACAGTAAAGACAATGGAAATAGTTTATTATACTTAAGGAAGTTAACAGTAATCATAAACATTATTTAGTAGTCATTCCATATTTAAATTTCTCTAGTTGTTACAAGAATGTCTTATATATTAGTCAGTCTAGGTTCCTACGCTGCAATTGGCTGATGTGTTCTGTTTTAGGATGTGATGTATTAGGTCGTACTCTGTGGCTTTGGGTAAGTTCCTTTATATCCCTGTTCAGTACAGGATGATCTGTAATATTGTTGTGGAGCTCCGAGAGTGTCTGAGTCTATGATTGTAGCCATTTTAGGTCAATAGTTTTGTCTTTTATCGATTTATTTTGCTGCATTGCCCAGCATATGGGATCTTAGTTCTCTGACTACAGGTCGAACTTTTGTCCTCTGCATTAGAAGCATAGATTCTTAACCACTGGACCACCAGGAAAATCCCTATGTTTTATTTTTAAGTACCAATAAAAATAGGAATGTTATGAAATAATATAACAGGAACTGATAAGCCACCAAATCAAAAAGCAGTGTATTTAAGTCAGATTTTAAATACCAACTAAACCAGGCAAATGTCCATGGAGCTTTTTTTCCCCAGTTTTATTGAAAAATAATTAACATATATTACATGGAACTTTTAAATTATTTCTTCTATGTTGAACTCATCTGTGTGAAAATCTACCAATGGAGATTGATATCTTTAAATACCACTGAGAACCAAGATAGGAATTGAGGTTGTAGACCACTTGTTGAAACTTTTTCTGGCACAGTAATATTCTTTACTATTATGACTCTGGTCAGAAAATAAAACATTTTAGACAGCTGAATTAATTCTTCATGCCAAAATAGTAATGATTTTAAAACATTTAAAAACTTTTCATTTTATAATAATTTTAGACTTTTCAAAAAATTACCAAAAATAAGAACGGTACATATTCTCCACTCAGATCCTCTAGATGTTTATATCTTGCCTAGTTGAAGTACAGTTCTCAAAATTCCTTCAAACTTTCCTTAAGGAATTTCTTTTTTTTTTTTTTTACTTAAGGAATATCTTCAGACTCTGTTTTGGATGAGACTGTCCACTATTTTTGGACTTTAAAACTCCCATACCCACTTTACAGACTGGAGAAGATAATCTTTACCACATCCTCATATTTACTTTTAAAAATTCTAACCTCATCTCCAGTTGGAGAAGGAAATGGCAACCCATTCCAGTATTCTTGCTTGGAGAATCCCAGGGACCGAGGAGCCTGGTGGGCTGCCATCTATGGGGTCGCACAGAGGCAGACATGACTGAAGTGGCTTAGCAGCAGCAGCATCTCCAGTATTTTTCTTTATAAGGCGCTAGAGAAACACTAAAGATATGGTAGGCTGGGTACTGAACAATTTGTCTTTGATATAAACTTAAGGCTTTGTTCTAGAGAATTCCTCTTAGAATAGAACACAGAAATGGAAAAAAAAAAAAAAATAGTAAAGCACTTTGTGTGATAAAGTTGGCTGCAAAATCCAAAAAATGAATGTTGGTATTTTAGCTTTCCCCAGGTTACGATTTTAAAAAATTGTTATTGTCCAGAAGTGCTTAAGAGATTACAGCCGTTACATTTTTTTTTAAGGTTAAAAGTCTTGAGAATAATTTTACAGTCAAACTGCTTATTTTTGTTATTTTGGAGATGAATATGTAATGTTTAAATAGTGCCAGATAGGGCTTCCTCCCTCATGCCTTGAAGCTGTATAACACTGTAAGTCTTTTACATATAAGCATTTCATTTTAAAACTATATTCCAGATGAAATAAGCTTAGCATCCTCAAGCAAAATATTTAAAATCTAATTGTAATTAACTTGACTTGTGTTATGTTTTATTAGCATGGGCCTTTCAATTGCTTTGGTTGATTTTATGAATTTTGATACTTGTCTTGATAAGCTCACGTAGAGAGACATTTGGAAGTGGTATTGGTGAAAAGATGGCTTAAAATTCAGGAATTTGGGCAGGCAGTGATATAAATTCAATGTAGATTCATATTTTATTTTTATGTGTACAATTTAATAATTTCAAATTTAATAGAGTGTTTCTTATATGAAGTTCACCATTATGTTCATCTTTCTTAGAGGATTAGTGAGATTAAGGGAATAGTATTAACTCAAAGCTAATAAATTAAACTGTGAAAGCCAAAGAGTCAGGCATAGAGTGCTATAACGAAAGTCTATCCAAAAAGAAATAAATTGGGGTAAGAATTAGAATACTTCCGCATATAACTCAGGTTTTTATTTTCTGTCCTTTTTAATTGGGAAAAGAGTCCTTGGTCCAAATGGACATGTTAGGCTATCAAAAGGCCTAGTGCTATTCCTATGACCTTAGGAATATTATTAGTACCCCAAGAGTGTCGTAACCAGATATCATTGATAAGATTAAGTTTCTTAAACTAGATTGCCAAAGGAAAGTATAAAACATGAGGATAATTTAAATTTATCACTGAAGAAAGCTAAAATCTACCTGTGTAAAAATGTTGATACCAATTGAATTATGTTAAGGATGGCAGGTGGGTGGAGGAAGAAATGGATAACAGAACACATCTATGTGGACGTGTGTGGATGTGTTTATCTGCTGAGAAACAGAAAATCCTGACTCAAAATGGTTTACCCAATAAGGAATATTTATTATCTCACATAGCAGTAAGTCCAAATGTGAACAGCTCCATATTTGTTGATTCAACTACTCAACAAGAGCAGGAATATAAGTTCCCTGCGTCTTTCTGTTCTGCCCTCTTGGACCTGTTGACTTAGTTCCCCACATGGTTGCAAGATGGCTGCCATAGCTCCAGGAATCATTACCAACACAGTGACATTGGGTACAGGGGGTGGTTATCCCCAACTATCTTTTTCGTTAATAAGGAGAGCCTTTCCAAAATGTCCCACACATCACAGTATCCAGAATTATACCTCATGTGCATATCCAAACTAATCCTTGACGATAAGAACAGGAGACCTGGCAGTGTGAAGTAGGTCTTCCTTCCTTTCCTGAGCATCACAGTGTACAGAGGGAAGGACATACCCAAACAATGTAGGCATCTATTTAGCAAAAGGGAGAGAGAGGACTGGATTTTGGTTTCTTCTACTATAAGTAGCATCATTTTCCATCTCTAATCAAGCTTCAATATTTAGTATGAAGGGTTTGGGATTCTTTACCAACTGAGCTATCAGGGAAGCCTGAAGGGATTGGGAGGGGCTATCAAATGAATTTACCATATATGGGCCAATGTGTTAATAAACCAATGTGTCAGAAAGACATTGAAGGAAAGAAGTGGTAACTATCTTAGTCAATGAGTAAAAGTTCAGCTGTGCTCTGAGGGCTGAAGTGCATCAGTGCTGTGACCCACAAAAGAGCAGTTAACCTTCTTCATCTCAAATCTTTTTCAGCTATCTATAGAATAGAATTTCTATTTTAAGATGAAGAGACTTCTGCAGAATATCTGGCTGTGGAATTTATGGGAAGGATTCTGAAAAAAGGATGCATTTTGTGTTATCTTAATAATATGATCTATCCTGAGGCTTGTTTGAAGTTGGCAAATAGAAGCATGTAGTTCCCAAAGAGATTTTTGTGTCTATGCCTATACAAGAAATGTGGAAATTTTAAACACGTTTGAAATGTAAAAATATAGTTTATAGCTTATCAAAGTATATGGTAGATAAGAAATGTGACTGATTATTCTAATCCTTTACTTTGAAACTATGTTGCATGGCTTGGTGCATAACTTCTCATTCTTCCACTTACTGTAACAATAAAATCATATAAATAATAATAAAAAAGCTCAGAACCCTTTACTTCATCACCCATGTATGTGAATGTATGTGAATATAATTGTGGTTAATTGCTTGTCTGTCCCCACAAGACTCTAAGCTCTCATAATGGTTTCTGAATTTTCATGTAGGATGGCCTTGGGGCTGCAATCTCTCTGAAGGGGAGGAATGTATGGAGGACTTGAAGTTTTATTTGCCCAGTACTAAAATCATTGTGAAAAATGAGAAGAATGTTAGTGAGAGTAAGCATGGGGATGCTGGTTGAGATGATGGAGTTTCAAGCACCCCTCCAACCACAATTTGTTTTATGATGAGCAACTCAAAACTGGGTCTATAGTTCACTGTCATATCCCCAGCACCAAGAAATGTGATTCTAAACACCTGTTGAATGACAGGATAACCAGAATCTGTTCCCGTTTGTCAAAAGTAGAAACTAACTAACTTGTCACATGAAGTAATGAGTGGTGACTTTTTATTTGTTTTCCTAATTGTAAAGCCTGTAGGAAGTGGAATGACAGATTAAAAAAAAAAACAATTAAACTCAAGTAGTCTAATTTTGCAAATGTATAGTCCCCCTCTCTAGCATAAATCTTCAGGTGATTTTTTTTTTGTGTGTGTGAAAAGATACAAAAGAAATGAATGTTCTCAGTCCTGTTTATATCTGAAAATATCTCTATCTCACTCTTACATTTGACGGGATACTTCGGTGCTGAATTTTAGTCAAAATTATCTGCTCTTAGAATTTGTGGCCCTTTCTTTTCTACCTTCTAGCCTTTACTGCAACTGGTATATAAAGTGTTGGTCTTGAAATTTGTCTTCAAAGTACCCTGGAATTCAAGTAAAGAACTGTCAGAACTGATACAGTTGATAGAGACAATGGAGTCTGTAAGTTGCAAGTTCAAAATCATAGGATAAGTGCAGGCAGCAGGATTTAATGGTTATAAGCATGAACTTTGAGGTCAGACAGTCCTGAATCTAAGCCATAGCTACCCTTGGTTTTTATTTGATGTGTTACTATGGGAAATTACTTAATCTCTAAGACTAGTTTCCTTGTGCAGGAGATAACAGTGTTTATAATAGGACCGTTGTGATGAATCAGTGGGAGTGCTCACATAACCTACAGTACATAAAAAGATCTCAGTAAAATATATTTTTACTCATGATTATTATTATAATTTGTCATAATAATACTTATATACATGTCTTGATTAGAGTTTATGAGGCAGCTCAATTATACAAGAAGTACATTATAAAAAATTATGAAAAAGCTAAGAACATTGAAGTGAAAATTCAAACAGCATAAATATGAATAAAACAAAAATGAAAAGACTTTATTGTCCTACAGCCTAACCTTACTTCCAGAGGAAGCCACTGAAAAATATTAAAAAATTAATTTTTATGTAAAATGTCTCCAGAATACTCATTAAGATGATTTATCAACTTTAAATAGTGTCAATCGACCCTATGCCATAAATATCGCTGAATTAAGGCTGCTTGCATATTTTATTTCTACCTTCACCACACTAGCTTCATTTGAGTTAATCATATTTTAGTTTTTCTATTGATTACTTTTGTAACTTTAAATTATATACCTAACCCCTATTTCTTGATATGATTTAGACAGTCTTGCTCCCTGTGATTGACATGATCAAATTAGCATTCCTATCCTTTCCAATTCCTCTTCCCATATGACCAACTCGCAACTACATCACATATATTACTTGTACATTGTCAAGATATATCATATTTGTATTGTGTTTGGATATACATGTTGGTCTGTAGGTTGATTCTGAAAATAGAAAATCAATAGAAAGTTTTTGTTTTATTTTTTAAAATATTCTTTTTTAAAAATAGGCACATTTGGTTTATTTATTTATTTATTTTTTGGCCATATGGCACATGGGATCTTAGTTCCCTAACCAAGGATTGAACCCAGGCCCCCTGCAGTGGAAGCACAGAGTCTTAACCACTGGACCACCAGGGAAGTCCCAATAGAGTTTTTATAATATATAAATAATTTCTTTGCCAAACCAAATAGTATTATCGGACTTATGGAGAAGGTATAATTTTAATGTCACAAAATTAGGGTTGCTCATAAAAGAATGTTATAAGCACAAAGCTCAGATGGACTTTTTGTTTTAACACTCTGTCATTTTTCAAGATCATGCCACTGTTTATCTGGACCTCATTCTTTTTCATATTTGTTTCTCCTGACACTTTATCTTTTATATAAGAAAGACAGCCTAGCCTAAGATTGTCAGCTGTTTAACCACAGTTTTTCTTGAATACAGATTAACCATATTAATGTACAAGGGAAATACATTTTCTCAGGCTTTTACTTCTTAAACTATATCTGTCTTACCCTCATGTTGATAGGATTCTTAGGTATTGAATTTCGGATTCAGTACTATTTCCTCTGAACTTGAGGCCATTGTTTGCCTCTCTTCTAGCACTTAGTGTGACTGATGTTAAATCTAGTGGCATTATGTTTCTTATTCCAATGCATGAAATCTGTCTTTGTTTCATGTGGTTTGTTTCATCCTCAGGAAGGTCTTCAGATCATCAGCTTCTTATTGCAAAATTCAGGGTCAAATTGAAGAAAGTAGGGAAAACCACTAGGCCATTCAGGTATGACCTAAATCAAATCCCTTATGATTATACAGTGGAGATGACGAATAGATTCAAGGGATTAGATCTAGTAGACAGAGTCCCTGAAGAACTATGGATGGAGGTTTGTAACATTGTACAGGAAGCGGTGACCAAAACCATCCCCAAGAAAAAGAAATTCAAAAAGGCAAAGTGGTTGTCTGAGCAGGCCTTACAAATAGCTGAGAAAAGAAGAGAAGTGAAAGGCAAAGGAGAAAAGGAAAGATATATCCAACTGAATGCAGAGTTCCAGAGAATAGCAAAGAGAGATAAGAAAGCTTTCTTAAGTGAACAATGGACAGAAATAGAGGAAAACAATAAAATGGGAAAGACTAGAGATCTCTTTGAGAAAACTAGACATACCAAGGGAATATTTTATGCAAAGATAGGCACAATAAAGGACAAAAATGGCAAGGACAAAAAACAGAAGCAGAAAAGATTAATAAAAGGTGCAAGAAATACACAGAAGAACTGTACAATAAAGCTCTTAATGACCCAAATAACCACTATGGTGTGGTCACTCACTTAGAGCCAGAAACCTTGGAGTGTGAAGTCAGTTGGGCCTTAGGAAGCATTACTACAAACAAAGCTAGTGGAGATGATGGAATTCCCAGCTGGCTATTTCAAATCCTAAAAGATGATGCTGGTAAAGTGCTGTACTCATTATGCCAGCAAATTTGGAAAACTCAGCAGTGGCCACAAGATTGGAAAAGGCCAGTTTTCATTCCAATCCCAAAGAAAAGTAGTGCCAAAGAATGTTCAAATTACCGTACGATTGTACTCATTTTACATTCCAGCAAGATTATCAAAATCCTTCATGCTAGCTTTAGCAGTACATGAACTAAGAACTTCCAGATGTACAAGCTAGATTTAGCAAAGGCAGAGAAACCAGAGATCAAATTGCCAACATATGCTGGATCATAGAAGAAGCAAGGGAATTCCAAAAAAAATCTGCTTCATTGACTATGCTAAAACCTTTGACTGTGTGGATTACAACAAACTGTGGAATATTCTTAATGAGATGGGAATACCAGATACAGTACCTGCCTCCTGAGAAACCTGTATGCAGGACAATAAGCAAAAGTTAGAACTAAACATGGAACAACGGACTGGTTCCAAATTGGGAAAGGAGTACATCATGGCTATATATTGTCACCCTCGTCACCCTTGCTTATTTAATTAACTTCTCTGCAGAAGTACATCATGTGAAATTCCAGACTGAATGAATCACTAACTGGAATCAAGATTGCCTGGAGAGATATCCACAACTTCAGATATGCAGATGATACCACTTTAATGGCAGAAAGTGAAGAGGAACTAAAGAGCTTCTTGATGAAGGTGAAAGAAATGAATGAAAAAGCTGGCTTAGAACCCAACATTCAAAAAATGAAGATTATGGCATCTGGTTCTATCACTTTGTGACAAATAGATGGGAAAAATGTGGAGACAGTGTCAGATTTAATTTTCTTGGTCTCCAAAATCAATGTGGGTGGTGACTGTAGCCACAAAATTAAAAGATGCTTGCTTTTTGAAAGAATAGCTATGAGAAACCTAGACAGCATATTAAAAAGCAGAGACATCACTTTGCTGACAAAAGTCCGAATAATCAAAGCTATGGTTTTTCCAGTAGTCATGTATGGTTGTGAGAGTTGGACCATAAAGAAGGCTGAGTGCTGAAGAATTGATGCTTCAAACTATGGTGCTGGAGAAGACTCTTGAGAGTCCCTTGGACTGCAAGGAGATCAAACTAGTCAATCTTAAAGGAAATCAACCCTGAATATTCATTGGAAGGACTGATGTTGAAGCTGAAGCTTCAACAGTACTTTGGCCACCTGATGCAAAGAGCCAACTCACTGGAAAACACCCTGATACTAGGAAAGACTGAGGGCAAAAGGAGAAGGGGGCAACTTAGGATGAGATGGTTGGATGGCATCACTGACTCAATGGACATGAGTTTGAGAAAACTCAGGGAGATAGTGAAGGACAGGGAAACCTGGCATGCTGCAGTTATGGGGTTGCAATGAGTCAGACACAACTTAGTGACTGAACAATAGCAACAACTTTATCCTTGGGGCTGTTGAAATTCACTGGGATTTGTTCAAGTCTTCTGCTTGGCTGTCACTGGCACTCTCATATGAATACTCATGCTTGTTCTTCAGCTCTGGGAAATTTTCTTCAGTAATTTTTAATTTTATATCATCATCTTCTATTTCTTTTTTCTTACTTTTTATGAGATACATATGTGTTTTGAGGATTTATCCTCTATGCATCAACTTTTCTTTCATATTTTCTCTTTTTCTTTTGATTGTATAATGTGTATGACCCTTTTATATTTGTCAATCATATTTTTAGTTTCCAAGAACAATTTGTTTTCTATTTGCTTTTTTTGGGGGAAGGAAGTGTTTATAATATCATCTTAAATATCTCTGGGAATACTAAGTGGCTTTCTTTTGTATCAGGTCAGTTGTTTTCTTCGTTTGTCTTGGTCCTTTTCTCTTGGATTCTTGCTGTTCCTTGGATACCATTAATGCTTGATTTTCTGCTCAGATTCATAATTAAAGAACAAAGTTCATAGATAAAGGTGGCTGCTGTGGGTTTTCTTTGTGTCATTGTGGAAAGGCACTGATTTTTGAAAGATCTTTTTTTAATTGAAAAATTAATGCATACTGATACTAAAAAATTAAAAGCAAAAAAAAAAAAAAGAGGAAATGAAAAGGGGTATATACTGAAAATCATGAACCTCTCAGAAACCCTCTCAACTGTTAACCAGTTTTACTTAGACTGCTTCTTTAGTCTCCTTCTAGGAAATTTATACAGGAATGTTTGTATCTATATATATTCCCTATTTTTACAATAATGGTAGTAAGTTATACATGTTGTTCTTTACTTTGCTTTAAAAATGATGTGTTTTGCATGTGGATATATTATTCTTTTTCATGGCTACAGAGTTTTACATTGAGTGGAAGTGTTTCCCTATTGATGGGAAGAAGTTAGATTCCATCTAATCTTTTGTATTACAAATGTTACTGTGCCAAATATCCTTGTACAAACTTCTTGGGGCTTGAAAGTGAAAGTTTACTCACTCAGTCATGTCTGACTCTTTGTGACTCCATGGACAGAAGAGCCTCCTCTGTCCATGGAATTCTCCAGGCAAGCATATTGGAGTGTGTAGCCATTCCCTTCTCAAGGGGATCTTCCCAACACAGGGATCAAACCAAGGTCACCTGCATTGCAGGCAAATTCTTAACCAGTAAACATTTTTAAAGGAGATATTTCTGGGTTACAGGGTATGTGTATTTGAAGCATGGGTTAAACATTTTTGTTAAATTAGTTAATTTCTTATATGGATTATAGGTGTTCATTGGAGAAAAGTCCAAAGGTACAAAAAAATATAGTAAAAATTAAATCTTTTCCAACCCTTCCTTGTCTTCCTCTGATACCCTTCTCAATCTCAACCAAGACTTTTATCACATATAGGGGTTTGTTAGTGTGTTTGTGTGTATTGACACTTCTGTCACATATGGATATGTGCGTCTGTGTGTGTTTCTTCTCATGTAAATTCCTAGAAGTAAGATAGCTGAGTCAAAGATATGGGAAGCATTTCTTTTTAAAAGTGAGTAAATATTTTTTTCTGTGAAAAATATTCGTATTTAATATTTTTAAATGGATCCATTTGAGCCCTCCTGTATGTGCCATGAGTCAGGCCCTGAGAGTTACATCTTATGCTCCTTCACTCACTTCTGCTTTTCCCAAATCCACATTCCATATAGATGCCAAGGGTTTTTCCAGGGATGGATGTTTATCTTCACCTGTATCAGAACAGAGTAGATTCTTGCAGTTTCATATACTCTCCATTCCTTCCTTCTAACATTAGAATCCATGGCAGATGACAAATAAAGAAATAGCGTTTGGTTCATTTGGTCTCTCGTCAGCACTGTTGAAGGTAAATGGTGCAATTAGATGTTTGCCTAACAACATAAAAGGCCAATATTTGATGCTGGGCAACTTTCTGTGCGGAACAGTGTAATTGCTGAAATGCTGTTTGTCTTCCTACCTTTTCATTACTATCATTTTCGTTCATTTCTAGTGCCTTTTACAAGCTTTCATTTCTCCATCTGTGGACAGTCTTGGTTGAGTGTATGAGGTTTCTAGTGGCACTGATCTGCAAAGAGGCATATAGCTCTTATTACAGCACTAAAAGAATCAGAACAGTGTCAAGAAAGCATAGTTTTTGCATTGAAATTTGCAAAGATGAGTAGCTTGTTTTATTAATTTTCATTGTTAGTCAGTTTAGGTGAACATTGTGGAGATTTACATTGATGAATAAAGCAAGACTGGGTGGTAGAATGTTAATGGAATTTTAAAATCAGCATATGTGCGATTGGAAACCGTCTGTACCTCCCAGAAACTGTGTGACCTTGGCAAAATGAAAGTAATATCTCTGTGTCTCCACTTTCTTATCTGTAAATATTCATAGGATTGTTGTGGGGATTAAAGAGATAATGTAAGCAAAGGACCTTTTCAAGTGCTATCAGTGTTATGTAAAATTATAATGTTAACATGAGACATAGAACTTAGTAAAATCAACAAGATTAATTTTCATTATAATTTCCAACATTAATTTCCAACATTGCACATTATGCTAGATTATTAGTTTCAGATACATTGTGTTTTCATAGTTTAATGGAAAATATGGAAGGTCATAGGTTTTCGGATGGAGTATCTCATGATTCACATATATCTTGGCCTTAATGAATGTTGCCAGAGTCCCAGTAGGACCAGAGCCCAGGTGTAGTGGGAACCAAGGTCAGGACTGGTGATGATAGACTGGAAAAGGCATGGCATGCCAGCCCCAAGGAGAGTGGATCTTACTTGTTGAATATTGGAAGTCTGTGGGGCTGTCACTTTGGAAGCATGATATGGAATATAGAAAGATACCAATAGACACAATAAGAGGGTGAAAAATTCTTCAATGGCAAAGGATCCCCAGAAACATCCTCACTTGGAATAACTACATAAGGCAGAAGGCTATTTGGCATGGTCCCACGTGGAAGCATAGGTCTCCCAAATTTCTATAGAGAACACTACTGCTGCTGACTCTATTTCTGTTGGTGGCGAGTTGGCCAGGAGTGAGAGGTTCACCTTTACATTCTTGGTGGGTTTTATAGCCTCCTGCCACCTGTCAATGGCACCCCACTGCAGTACTCTTGCCTGGAAAATCCCACGGACAAAGGAGCCTGGTGGGCTGCCATCTATTGGGTCGCACAGAGTCAGACACAACTGAGCGACTTCACTTTCACTTTTCACTTTCATGCATTGGAGAAGGCAATGGTGGCCCACTCCAGTGTTCCTTCCTGGAGAATCCCAGGGATGGGGGAGCCTGGTGGGCTGCTGTCTATGGGGTCGCACAGAGTCGGACACGACTGAAGTGACTTAGCAGCAGCAGCCACCTGTCTGACTGTGTTGTAGACACTGGCTTGGGTCTGCTTACTTACCAGGTGCAAGAAACTGTTCCAGAAGAAGCTAAGCCCATCTCTGAGTCTTTACTCAAGAGACTGGGTGGTGGAATTGACACAGCAAGCAGATCTAGGCTGTAGGCCTGTCTTAGTTTATTCCTGCAGGGTGCAACAAGGGCTCATAAGAAGCAGTAAAAACAGTTGCAGAGCACAATGGATTGGTTAAGGAAGAGGCTGAGAGCAGGGAGAGCACTGAGGACCATTGCCATAGGTGAGGAATGAAGTAGCCATGTCTTAAGTTGGAAGGTGTCGTGGGAAGGGAGATGGCAGAGACAGTGTGAGAGAAGAATCAATATTAGAGGAGTTAGAAGAATGAATATTAGAAAGGAGAAGCTAGAGATAGGAGACCAGGATTATGTCAAGGCTTCACACTCAGGTGGGAGGGAAGAGGAGGAGGAGAAGATGTGGATAATGGGGAGAAGAGACGTGACAGTGTCTACCAGGAGGCTGGAAATGAAACAGGAGGTGATAGAGCAGGGCACAACCTTTAAAAGACTGACATGGCCATAGGACATGACAAAAACTGGTTAGAACCAATAACTAGGTCCAAGATGGTGGAAGATTTGATTTCCAGTAGAGCTTGAGCCTCATTATACACTCATTGTAATACATTAGCATGCTAAATTACACACCCACCAGCATCATGACCATTCTGAGGCCAACCATAAAAGGTTAAAAAGTGGGCAGTGGCCCAATTCCTGGAAATCCCCACCCTCTTCCCCAAAATAATTGAAATAGTCTTCCCACTCACTGGGCTGTGAAATTACCCAGCCCATAAAAACTAATCATGCCATGTTTCAAGGCCCTCTCATTTCAATTGTGTGCTCTCTTTCATCTTTTGAGATGGCCTACACCCTATGGAGTATGTTTCTGTCTAAATAAATACATTTCTTAGCTATCATTTCATCCCTGAATTCTTTTGCGAGCAAGAAAGGACCTTAAATTCACTGACAGCAGAAAGGCAAAAGTTAAAAGAGCATTCAGAATTAGAGAGGCAGAGAATAAATTTGGAAGGTTTCATTTATAAGCCAAAGGGAAAAAACTTGGTATAAGAGAAGGTTCTACAAACTGTATTCCAATGAAACAATTTGCTTTCACAGAAGAGTTTGATTCAGATCATACATGATCTAATTTAAGAGAGGATGCTCAGCACCCGTGCTGGCTCCACCTTCTGTTGCCTTCCTTTAGGTCTGTGGTGCAGAAATCTTGGCACTCAGAAATCTTGGTTGAATGACTATGTGGAGCTGCAATATCTGGCGGACCCTGAAAGCAGCCTTATGCACAAGGTGAGACCCACCAATTGTGAGTCATTACCTACTTACTTAGACATGTATACGAGTGGTGTTCAACTTGGCTGTGCATAAGAATCACTTGGGGAACTTTAAAAAATCCTTAGGCCAGGGTACTATACAGACCAGATGCATTCCCCTACTCTGAGGATTTTATTGTTTATTCAAGGATCAGAAACACATCAAATATCCCCTCTGAGTGAAAAGCATTGTTGCTGCTTGAACAATATTGTCCTCTTGAACTGCCCTTGTGGAGTTGGTGGTACAGGCATTCTTTCTGTATGAACCTGCCCATGCGGTACTACAAGCCAGTATAGAAAGATGTGGGAGGTGTGGAGGAGGTTGGGGGACTGGGGAAGAAGAAGTCAAAGAGGGAAGTGGAACCAGGGAGACACCATGGCAAGGTCACCAATAGAGGGGCCTTCAGAAGTGTGAGTTGGTCATCACCATCTGTCACTGTCAGATGCCATGGTGATTTAGGCATGGTGAGGAGCTAGAAGAAGCCAGAGGGTTGCATTGAGTTTCGGTGTATGGTGTTTGGAAGACAGTGTGTGAAACAAGTAAGGAGTAAAAGCCTGAAAGCATGGAAGTAGTGAGTATAGACAGAGGTAATAAACTGGTGGCACATGTGGCTCACAAATGTACTTTGAATGACCTTCAAAGCATTCCAATGTTACAAAAATAGTTTTCAATGTTTATAAATTGGAAAGTTTCATATAAAACACAATTTTTTATTTCTCTTGAAAAAACTGGGAGATCTGACACTGTTTGCTTCCTGTTGGCAATAATTGGTCATCTATCTTAGAAATAACTGCTTTCTTGGTTCACCACACAGTCCTGTCCCTGTGGTTATCCTTTTCACTCAGCTCATTTCTCTCATGTGAATGACCTCCCTGGCCTCTGTAGGGAAGAGAATTTGAGACTTGGACTTGAGGCAAATATCTGTTAGGTGGTTTGAAAGGGAGAGGAGGAGCCCTGGGCTCCATTCATAGGTGTTAAAGAGAAAACCAAAAGCCCTGAATGGCATTCCTTGTGTTAAAGCCCATACCAAACTTAGATTTAGCACTGGACTTAGTGGCAGTTAGGACTTCCCTGGTGGCTCAGATGGTAAAGTATCTGCCTACAATGTGGGAGAACTGGGTTCGATTCCTGAGTCAGGAAGATCCTCTGGAGGAGGAAATTGCACCCTACTCCAGTACTCTTGCCTGGAAAATGCCATGGATGGAGGAGCCTGGAAGGCTGCAGTCCATGGGGTCGCTGAGGGTTGGACACGACTGAGCGACTTCACTTTCACTTTTCACTTTCATGCATTGGAGAAGGACATGGCAACCCACTCCAGTGTTCTTGCCTGGAGAATCCTAGGGACGGGGGAGCCTGGTGGGCTGCCGTCTATGGGGTTGCACAGAGTCGGACACGACTGAAGTGACTTAGCAGCAGCCAGTACTCAAGCCTGGAAAATCCCATGGATGGAGGAGTGTGGTAGGCTACGGTTCATGGGGTCACTAAGAGTCAGCCATGACTGAGCCACTTCACTTTTCACTTTTACTTTTAGTGGTAGTTTCAACCTTCCCCAGGAACAGAACCTTAGTCAGCCCACCTGGAATATTCTGATCAGCATCAAGGAGGTTATCTGTCCCTTGGGCCCTCTTTATTGCTCATCCCTGCCCGCCAAAGGAAGAAGATATAATCTGCATTATAGACCTCCACTCTTCCCTCAAAAGAAGATGACCTGGCTTGAAACAGTCCTTTCTTTTCTTTTGCTAGTAGCGTCTTGCCCCACCCTCCTGCCTGTAAGAACCTCTGGTTTTCGTATAGCCTTTCAGTTATTCAGTTGCTCAGTCCTGTCCAACTCTTTGCGATCTCATGGACTGCCGCATGCCAGGCTTCCCTGTCCTGCACCGAATTCTGGAGCTTGCTCAAACTCATGTCCCTTGAGTTGGTGATGCCATCCAACCATCTTGTCCTCTGTCATCCCTTCTCCTCCTGCCTTCAATCTTTTCCAGCATCATGGTCTTTTCTAATGAGTTGGTTCTTTACATCAAGTGGCCAAAGTGTTGGAACTTTAGCTTCAGCATCAGTCCTTCCAATGAATATTCAGGGTTGATTTTCCTTTAGGATGGACTGGTTGGATCTTCTTGCAGTCCAAGGGACTCTCAAGAGTCTTATCCAACACCACTGTTCAAAAGCATCAATTCTTTGGCACTCAGCCTTCTTTATGGTCCAACTCTCACATCCATACATGACTACTGGAAAAACCATAGCTTGACTATATGTATCTTTGTTGACAAAGTGATGTCTCTGTTTTTAATATGTTGTCTAGGTTTGTCATAGCTTTTCTTCCAAGGTGCACTAATGCTAAAGAAGCTGAAGTTGAATGGTTCTATGAGGACCTACAAGACCTTTTAAAACTAACACCAAAAAAAGATGTCCTTTTCATCATAGGGGACTGGAATGCAAAAGTAGGAAGTCAAGAGATACCTGGAGTAACAGGCAAGTTTGACCTTGGAGTACAAAATGAAACGGCAAACAAAGGCTAATAGTTTTGCCAAGAGAATGCACTCATCATAAGAAACACCCTCTTCCAACAACACAAGATATGACTCTACACATGGACATCATTAGATGGTCAATACTGAAATTAGATTGATTATATTCTTTGCAGCCAAAGATGGAGAAGCTCTATAAAGTCAGCAAAAACAAGATGGGGAGCTGAATGTGGCTCAGATCGTGAACTCCTTATTGCAAAATTCAGACTTAAATTGCAGTAGGTAGGGAAAATCACTAGGCCATCAGGTATGACCTAAATCAAATCCCTTATGGTTATCCAGTGGAAGTGACAAATAGATTCAAGAGATCAGATCTAATAGAGTGCCCGAAGAACTATGGATGGAGATTTGTAACATTGTACAGGTGACCAAAACCATCCCCAGGAAAAAGAAATTTAAAAAGGCAAAGTGGTTGTCTAAGGAGGCCTTACAAATAGCTGAGAAAAGAAGAGAAGCAAAAGGCAAAGGAGAAAGGGAAAGATATACCCAACTGAATGCAGAGTTCCAGAGAATAGCAATGAGAGATAAGAAAGCCTTCTTATGTGAACAGTGTGAAGAAATAGAGGAAAATAATAGAATGGGAAATAATAGAGATCTCTTTAAGAAAACTGGACATACCAAGGGACTGTTTCATGCAAAGATGGGTACAATAAGGGACAGAAACGGTATATATCTAACAGAAGCAGAAGATATTAAGAAGGGGTGGCAAGAATACACAGAAGAACTATACAAACAGATCTTAATGGCTCAGACAACCATGATGGTGTGATCATTCACCTAGAGCCAGACATCCTGGAGTGCAAAGTGAAGTGGGCCTTAGGAAGCATCACTACGAACAAAGCTAGTGGAGGTGATGGAATTCCCAGCTGAGCTACTTCAAATGCTAAATGATGATGCTATGAAAGTGCTGCCTGCAAATTTGGAAGACTCAGCAGGGTCCACAGGACTGGAAAAGGTCAGTTTTCAAGCCAATCCCAAAGAAAGGCAGTGCCAAAGATTATTCAGACTACTGCAAAATTGCACTCAATTCACAGCCTTTCAGAGTGCCCTTCTGTTTACTAGATGGGCTGCTTCCCAATTCATGAATGGCTGAATAAAGCCAATTAGATCTTCAAATTTACTTGATTGAATTTTTTTTTAGCAGAGGTGAAGGGGGAGAAGTCCACGTTGAAGCTGCTGTGGGAGGTGGATCGCAGGGAATTGAAACAGGTAGAGAGGAAGGTGGAATAAGGGAAGAGCTTCTGGGGGTTAGTCTGGAATAAGAACACAGAAATGGGAAGGAAAAAGAGGATGTTTGAAGATAGAAAATTTTGGGAGGAGAGGAAAGAATATGAGAGCCTGTAAGTCTCAGTATCACAAGTTCCTCACCACTAGTTAGGTAGAGGACAGAGCAGTGTGTTTGAGCAATGTGTTTGAGCAGTGTGTTTGAGAAGATTTGGAGCAATCATAATAGGAATAAAGGAAAGTAATTTAAACTCAGGATGGGGAGTGGGAAACTGGCCCTGAAAAGTACTCAGTACATAAGGATTTCTGATGACTTATTTAGAAACAGCTTTTCCTTATTGAATTGAGATAATAGTTTTAAAATAGAAAATGATTTTTTGTAGCTTTTGGAGTCATGTTATTTTAAAACTCATTTTAAAATATAAAATTTCAGGGGCATTAGGGATAAGTTCCATATAAACCATTAGCATAATAAAGCTTATTTACATTTTATGGTAACTCAATTATATGCTGCAAAGTTTTCTGTTCCATTGTTTTTCCAATGGTAGTACCATTTTATTAAATCATGTAAGGAAGTGGTTTAAAAGCAGTCTGCCAAAATATTCAAATGTTGTGATTCAAGCCAATATTTCTGTTTGACTGAACCCTTTCAGATAATATAAAAGCCATTTATATTTATTGAATGGAACAAATGTTTGTTTCTTAGGGAAATTTTTTTTCTTTTTTGGTTGTTCAGGTCTGTTTATTTTCAGAGATGGAAGGCATTATATAAGCTGAAATGGTATTGCATCAAAATTATCCTTCATCAGTTTGTTTTATACCACTTATTTTTAATTGATGCTGGCATCTCCTAGGTTGCTCACTGGTAAATTTGTTTTGCTGACTTAAGTATTGGAGATTGTTTCATGAAGTCTGGAGAGCATTACAAATCCTGAACTTGTATTTTAGGAGGTCATGGCTTATAGAAAAGTGGGAAGGTAAAGAATAGTATTGTTTTATTGAAGACTTTATAAGTTAGGCAGAAAATAAATTTTCATATTAAGAATGTACATATATGTGTTTTGTATACTCCTTAGAATTATGTTACATGACTTTTTGTACCATTTAATTTTCTTCACAAGAAGGGAAAATTTTCTGTGCTTAAAAGACAGTCTTATAAGTTGGTTAACTGAATTATATAATGTGAGGGATGCTGAGTGTTGGGATTTGAAGGGGTCAATCAGTTTATTACAGCTGAGTTTTGAATCAACTGGGAAACAGACACAGGAAATGGACACTGAGGAAAAAAAAATGCAAAACAGGACTAGACTTAGATGTGGGGCCAAAATGGGCTTCCTATTCCCCTTTCTTCCAAGTGTAGCTGCTGAGACCTTTGTGGTGGATAGATTGTGCCTACAGAGTGCTATTTTCCTGCTATCTTCTTGAAAGACAGTGGCCCAATGCACACTGAGTGAGAGGCCACTTGCAGCCTTGCATTGCTGATCTACCCAGCAGTAAAGAGTGGGCAAAGGACATCAGGCTCTCAGCACAAACCACAGAAAATTTGCTCCTTCTCCTAGAAGCCAGTGGGTAGGATCCATATAACTACAGTTTCTACAGCTAGAGCAGAAGTTCTTATTCTGTGAGCCTGCAAGAATGTGCAAGGAAGTTTGCACTTATAAGTGCAAGGAAGGTTGCACTTATACTAGGGAACTCAGTTTCTGCATACCTCTAAGTGCCACACTGCACAAAGTTTTACAGTTAGGAACCATTTATCTGGGGTATTTCTTTTTTTAGTCCTCTGATTTATTGAAAATGGATTTGATAGAAAGAGAAGGACAGTTATATATAAAGTCATGAGAAGCACCATATTATGTATCAGCTAGCTTTTAACATGTTGAGAGAGGATAATGTAGCATGAGACAAGAAACTGCTTTATGTCTTTTCCCCTTCTTTCCTCCTCTTCTTTTCTACTTCCCTTTCTCACTGCCACTGATGAGGCAGGTAGCAAATCCATGAACCTCTGTGCCTTGAGCCTAAGCCCAAAGTTCATTTCTAGACTTGAGTAACTGGGCCATGGGGTAATAGTTGCCCATAAAAAAGGACAAAGATGCTTTGTTTTTTAACTTGTGAAAAAATGTCACTTTATGAATTTGTTGCCCACATTTTAGTTGACAAAACATGATCTGGTGACTACACCAAGCACTCACAAATTATGCTCAGTTGAACTCAGACTTTTCTCCTGTCTGATCTCCTGGCTCCAGATTGTTGTTGTTGTTTAGTCACTAAGTCATCTCTGACTCTTTGTGACCCCACTGACTGTAGCTTGCCCGGCTTCTCTGTCCGTGGGATTCACAGGCAAGAATACTAGAGTGGGTTGCCATTTCCTTCTCCAGGGGATTTTCTCAACCCAGGAATTAAAATCTGCATTCGCAGGTGGATTCTTTACCTCTGTGCCACCAGGGAAGCCTGGCTTCCAGATTAGCCTCCTCCAATTCCTCTTCTACAGTTCACCAGGGAAAGCTACTAAATTATATGGAAAAGCAAGAGAAGGCTAATTACAAAGTTCAGATGGATACCTTGGGTTGGGTGTGTGGGAGTGGTCAGGGGTGGAGATTTGGGAGGTCTTATGGTGCTTCAAAGGCACTGGTAGAAATTTTTAAACTGGGTGTTATGTATAAGCTCATTCATTTATATTGATATTTTCCTAATTTTCACCAGTATTATTTATACCTTTTTATAAATATTTCATCATTTGAAGTTATAAAACTAATTTAAATTATGAATATGAATCTTACCATTTATATTGTGCAATGCCAGTTTTCAATGCATTTAACTCAAAATGGAAGCTCCAAAATAGCATAATTTTATTTCATATGTGTATATGTATTTTGTTTTTAGTAGATCAGTAGAAATGTTGTATAAAATGAACTCAATTGTTTTCATTTCACTTCTTGATACTGTTACATTCTACCAATGCTCTTCAGCTTACTGATGAGTAAAGAAGAACTGAAAGGAAAGGGAATTATGAATTTTTTTCCTTCTGTGTCATCATTTTCAGTGAGTTTGTCTAATAGAGGGAAGTAACTCATGTATGAAAGAATATGATGAAGTTCTTCAATCTTGTTTTGTAAAATGCTGCTGCTTTCCTTTTGCATTGAAAGTAAGCTCTGGCTAATATGGAAAACATGGCCTTTTGGGGTTGTCATTTATTCTGTTTTAAATATAACATACTTACTTTGTACTCACTTTGAATCTCATAGAATTATCACACATTTTAGGTCCACTGGAATGCTATGCTGATGGGCATCATAAATGCTATACAGAAAATGAAGTTTATATTTCTTCTGCTCATGTGTATGGTCATTGTCCCATTGGGCTTCTCTTACAAAACACAAGCTCAAAGATAAAATTATTAAGAATTTCAAAATGGCAAGTACAGAACATTAAACCAAACCATTTAAATCTGTTGAGCACAGGCCCTTTGTGACTGAACAGGTTACACACCTGAAGAGGTATCTGCTCATAGCCCTGATGAGGATTCTGATTGGCCCAGGCTGGGTCAGACATGGATCCCTGGACATATCCCTTAGTCCAGCGTATGGAGCCCTCTGGCCAGGCCTGGCTCACCTGTCCACAAATGGAGCAAAAAACAAGGTACAGTCAGCTTTCCCAGCTAGCAGTAATAGGGGGCTGCTTCCTCAAAAAATCCAACAACAGGCGAACAACAGATGTTAACTGTTGCTCTACATCTATCTGCTTCACTTTCATCTCCTGCCCCTGTTTTAATCCTTAAACACCCCTCAGGGACCTTTTTGTCATTCCTAAGATATCCCAGGTTTTGGCATGACTTTGCTTTTGCACACATTCTTCTTCTTGAAACATGTTTCCTCTTCTGGAAAACTTTTACTAATTCCTTAACACTCAGTTCAAATTCACTTCCGCTGTGGAGTCTTCTCTGACTTCCTCTGGCAGAATAATTTCTCAGACCTTAAACATTTACAGTTCTTTATTTGTTTTTGAGTCACAGCACCATCGCTTCTATTCCAAAGCATCTGTATTCTTGTCTACTTCTCTTCCTAGACTCTGCAGTCCTTGGGAACAGGGACTGTCTTATCCTCTTTTTCAGTGTTCAGTGTAAAGCAAATGCCTGTTACATAGTATGTCTTGGATAAGTGGTGAATAAAACACAATGAAAAGCTGATGTCATAAAATAATATTTTCAAGCTGCCTTCTCTAATATTAAACTGGTACCCCCAAAGGATAAATGAATCCTGTGTTTGGGATATCATTGGGAGCATAAGAGAATTTTCAATTTCTTTTTTCTCAAGTACTGGGCTGTTTTTTGAAAACTCTTAGAAGAGACCAGTTAAATGCAAAACTCAGAGAAGTAACATTTTTAAATTCAGATATATTTCCAAGAGTCTTTTCCTAAGATCAAGCATGCTGTCTGGGGGTCAGTCCTTGATTACTGTCTGCTGATAGGCAGTAGACACCATTTTCCTCCTTGCTCACTGGGCAGATCAGCCTGGGGTTTTGGGAACTCAAGAGCTACATGTGTCGTGAATATGAGACTGGTCATGCATCACCTCTTATCATGATATTTGTCCTCACATAATTGGGCTCTATTGTAGTAGCACTAGCTAGAGGTGCAGGAAACAAATGATTTGACCCTGTTCTCACCTTGAAATCCCCTTTCCGGTTCCATGTATTTAGAAGCTCCATTCCATTACATGTCAAGATGAAGGAGCTGCTGCTCAAAATTCTGCCTTTGGAAAATTTGCTCCAGGGAAGGAGCAGCCATTGGAAAAATGTAGACAATTTCCTGATGTTAGAAACAGGCTAAGCTGAAAGTGTAGAAAGCCTTCTGGAACTTAATACATGTAATTCTTAGACTCCAATAAGAAGGATAAAATATGGAACTAAAATACACAAGATGAAATTGGCAACAATTAAAATTATATCAAAATAAATTAAAAAATCAATTATTTATAAGAAAATGGTGTGAATTACAGCAGGATCCTCTATGACCCACCTCCCAGAATATCGGAAATAAAAGCAAAAATAAACAAATGGGACCTAATTAACCTTAAAAGCTTCTGCACATCAAAGGAAACTATCAGCAAGGTGAAAAGACAGCCTTCAGAATGGGAGAAAATAATAGCAAATGAAGCAACTGACAAACAACTAATCTCAAAAATATACAAGCAACTCCTACAGCTCAACTCCAGAAAAATAAAGGACCCAATCAAAAAATGGGCCAAAGAACTAAATAGACATTTCTCCAAAGAAGACATACAGATGGCTAACAAACACATGAAAAGATGCTCAACATCACTCATTATCAGAGAAATGCAAATCAAGACCACTATGAGGTACCACTTCACACCAGTCAGAATGGCTGCGATCCAAAAGTCTACAAGCAATAAATGCTGGAGAGGGTGTGGAGAAAAAGGAACCCTCTTACACTGTTGGTGGGAATGCAAACTAGTACAGCCACTATGGAGAACAGTGTGGAGATTCCTTAAAAAACTGGAAATAGAACTGCCTATGATCCAGCAATCCCACTGCTGGGCATACACACTGAGGAAACCAGAAGGGAAAGAGACACGTGTAGCCCAATGTTCATCGCAGCACTGTTTATAATAGCCAGGACATGGAAGCAAGCTAGATGTCCATCAGCAGATGAATGGATAAGAAAACTGTGGTACATATACACAATGGAGTATTACTCAGCCATTAAAAAGAATTCATTTGAATCAGTTCTAATGAGGTGGATGAAACTGGAGCCTATTATACAGAGTGAAGTAAGCCAGAAGGAAAAACACCAATACAGTATACTAACGCATATATATGGAATTTAGAAAGATGATAGCAATAACCCTGTGTACAAGACAGCAAAAGAAACACTGATGTATGGAACAGTCTTATGGACTCTGTGGGAGAGGGAGAGGGTGGGAAGATTTGGGAGAATGGCATTGAAACATGTAAAATGTCATGTATGAAACGAAATGCCGGTCCAGGTTCAATGCACGATACTGGATGCTTGGGGCTGGTGCACTGGGACGACCCAGATGGATGGTATGGGGAGGGAGGAGGGAGGAGGGTTCAGGATGGGGAGCATATGTATACCTGTGATGGATTCATTTTGATATTTGGCAAAACTAATACAATTATGTAAAGTTTAAAAATAAAATAAAATTAAAAAAAATAAATAAAAAAAATGATAAAAAAATGGTGTGAATTAGTATAAAAATAAAACAAAACAATAAAAAGAAATATGATCATGTAAAATTGTGAGAAGAAACCTCTATTGTCTCAATATCTCTGTTTTCTTAGCAAAATCTTGATCTATTTCTGCCCACTATACTTTAGGTTTAATCTTTAAATCTTGACTGTTCTCCAAGGAAATGAAACATATACAGATCATTTTTATGCAGTTGTACTTAAAATATTGTTTTCTCTGGATAAATCACCCTACTAGCTATTACTTTCAGTTTGACATTGTATTAAAGTTTTGAACTTGTTTTCTATGGCTCCATATTGTTGAAAACAAGCTGATAAAAGAAAACCTTAAATATAAACTGAAATGCAGTATATAATTGAGAGATTGCTGGAATTTTAAAAACATATAAAAATTGAGCAAGTCATGTGTGGGCTCCCATATTTCTAGTCTTGAATACTTTTTTGTCAATTTATTGATTCATAAAATGTTCACCATCCATCATACCTATAAGAAAACTGTAAACTATGATTAATGCTCCTTGTAAGCATTATATTTGGTCAGGGTGCTGTATCATCATAGAAAAATTAATCACTTAAATCAATATTGAATTGAGATATATGGTTAGGATATCTAAAAACACTCTGTCTCTAATCATTATTTGGTGGTTTTTCTAATCCTGCAAGAAGATGAATGTCGTATTAACTAATGACATCTGATTCAGGGCATCTTGTAACTAACAGCTCCCAAGGAGAGAAAGTCCACGAATGGAAGTTGTTATAAAGGGTAAAGGAAAGAATATGACAGAAAAAATTAAAGGTGCCAGAAAAAATAGGCTTTAAATTGAGAGTAATGAATGTGAAGTTTTGCTCTTGCATGGCAACAATAATCTGTCACCTCCCACACCCTTCTTGGATGAAAAAAACTAATTGGCCTCACAGATAACATCTGCTAAATGTAGTGTCAGAATAACAGGTGGTTAGAAATGTGTTAAAAAAGCATCTTAATTAAACTGATACCCATGAATTCTCAAAACTTTAAAACTTCCTATTAAATGGTCACATACATTTGAAGAAATGTGTGGCTGTTTGTAAACTGGAGATTAAATTCAAATACATTAAAAAACTGTCATTGACTTAAATTGAGAATAAAAAACTCATTTTTTAGTCTTTTGGTAATTTACAACTCAAAAAAGAATTCATAACCAGAGACTTCTTTGGGGGTAAACGTTGAGATGAACAATTAAATGCTCATGGGCTTTGTATATCCATGTGTATGTGGAGTATGTGCTCAGTCACTTCAGTCATTTCAGACTCTTTGTGATCCTATGAACTGTAGCCTGCCAGGTTCCTCTGTCCATGGGATTCACCAGGCAAGAATACTGGAGTGGGTTGCCATGCCCTCTCCAAAGTGATCTTCCTAACCCAGGAATTGAAGTTGGGTCTCTTCCATTGCAGGTGAAGTCTTTACCGCTGAGCCACTGGGAAAGCTTGTATGTGGAGTACATACAATTAAATATTCAACATTATTCTACCATTATTAAATTTAACATATATATGAACACCAGAAATACAATAATGGATTTCTACTTTCAAGTCTGGCCTCATTTAGCCTGGCCTTTTTCTTCTGGGATTCTATAATTCAAGTCATTCCTTTATTTATACAACCAAATATGAGTACTAGCTTTTCTGTAAGTGTGTTCTATTTCAGAAAATATGTTTAGAAGGAAGGTTGAATATCTGAATTCCACTTGGTTCTGAATGCAGAATACTGATCCACAGAAAAAAGGCTTCTGTGCTCTACTGATTTTGCAGAAATACCTGACAAAACAAAGTTAAACATGTCTCTTCACATTCTTAGAGCCCGTGATAGGACTAAACTGTATTGTCACTTTCTGAGAAGAGGATATAGTACTTAGCATTGACCTTCACTTTTTGACCATGAAAACCTGGACAGAAGAATCCTTGACCATAGGATGGAAGAATGTGTTGCCAAAGTCAATTTCTGTGTTTGTGATGGTCATTTTATACCTCAGAGGAGGGTTACACCTGAATTGGGAGTGAAGACAGTGACACCTGACTAGTAAATAGGTCCTGGGATCCCTACCCAGGAAACCAAAGTGTTTTCCCTACTACACAGGATGGGCTTTGGAAGGAATGGATGACCAAGACAGGCATCCTGAACAGCGCAAAGTCAGGAATCAAAGAGGCTGGGTGAGCTGCAGGGGAACCCTTTCTCCATGCCACATTTTGAGCTGTTCTTTCAGCATCATAGAACTTATTCTGTATATCTACTTTCACTATGCTTTTAAAATATTAATCTATCAATGAATGATGTATACATTAGTAAATGGGTGGTGAGGCAAACCTGGGCCTGATCCTATCAGGGAAATTGAAGGCCAGTTCCTGTGGTCTGAGGAGGCTGAAGAGCTGCCCTTAGAATAGTCTTTCATTTAGTTTGTGTAACTTTCATGTGCAATATACTCAGAGCTCTCTCATTAAACACATCACTCAAGATACGCTTTGAACTGCTTTTCGTTCAGTGTTACCCATTTGTATACCCTTTACTAATATCTCAGATGTTTTTACAGTGATCCTTGAATATTATTGCTACCCTTGGTGATGATATTTGTGGCAGGGATTTGTGTCATTGGGTTTTCTCAAAGTGTACCTCCTTACTCTGTGTGTGTGCATGCTAAGTCACTTCAGTTGTGTCCGATGGACTGCAGCCTGCCAGGCTCCACTGTCCATGGGATTCTCCAGGCAAGAATACTGGAGTGGGTTGCTACGCCCTCCTCCATGGGATCTTCCCAACCCAAGAATCAAACCTGTGTCTCTTACATCTACCTGCATTGGCAGGGGGATTCTTTACCAGTAGTGCCACCTGGGAAGCCATCTTGGACGGCAAAGGGTGGAGGTGGTGGGAGCCAGCTGCCTCAGGTGCAGTCAGTGGGGGGAAAGAACATTATCAGTTGAGAATTTAAAAACAATAATAAAACTAAGTCGGTCTGCTTTGTATTGTTATCATGCTCCGGTGATTTTAAACAGTGCAATGTAATAAAAATACTCCTACCTGCAGGGACAGGTGCCACCCCTAACCAATGCTAGTAAAAACTTGTGTTGGAGAAGCTAAACGTACTTTATTTTTATATGTTATGCTTTCCCGTCCTAATCTGTCATAAGGACAATTTAATCTCTCTTAATTGGTAAAATGGAATTATTTAAAATTAGCAATCTTATCCACAAAAATTTAAAATGAGTTTCTCATTAAGTTGCTTCTTCTTGATTACTGAAAGAAAAATGCCTATATAAGAAAAAGTGCTAGGTTTAAATCACATTAAATCCTAGGCTTTTTGTTTGTTTGTTTTAAGAGAGGAAGCATTGTATTGTTGGCTTTACTGTTTTTTAAAAATATTATTTATTTTAATTGGAGGATAATTACAATATTGTGATGGTTTTTGCCATACATCAATATGAATTGGCCATAGGTAAACGTGTGTCCCCTCCATTCTGAACCCCCTGCCACCTCCCTTCCCACTCCATCCCTCCAGGCTGTCACAGAGCACCAGCTTTGGGTGCCCTGCATCATACATCAAACTTGCACTGATTATTTTACATATGGTAATGTGTATGTTCCAATGCTATTCTCTCAAATCATCCCACCCTCTCCTTCTCCCACCATGTCCAAAAGTCTGTTCTTATCATCTATGTCTGCTTTGCTTCTCTGCATGTAGGATTGTTGGTACCATCTTTCTAGATTCCATATATATGCATTAATATATGGTATTTGTCTTTCTCTTTCTGACTTCACTCTGTATAACTGCTTTACTCTTGATGCAAAGCCCTTGGTTGTCATGGTGACTTTGAAACTGTGTAACCATTGAAACTTTGGGCACAGAGTCAATTCTCCAGGCCTCCAGGCCTCTTTTTTTAAAGTCAGGCTGATGCTCCTAAAAGTCATGAATGAAGGAACTAGTCAGGTAATTCAACAACATGGTCATTTCAACTAACTATGCCAAATTAGGATAATTTTCAAAAATCTATACTAAAGGAATAATAATTGATTATATAGCTATGTTAGCCTTGCTCATTTTTAGAAAAATAGATATGTGAGGTCTGCTGCTGCTGCTGCTGATGCTAAGTCGCTTCAGTCGTGTCCGACTCTGTGCGACCCCATAGACAGCAGCCCACTAGGCTCCTCTGTCCCTGGGATTCTCCAGGCAAGAATACTGGAATGGATTGCCATTTCCTTCTCCAATGCATGAAAGTGAAAAGTGAAAGTGAAGTCGCTCAGCCGTGCTCGACTCTTAGCAAACCCCATGGACTGCAGCCTACCAGGCTCCTCTGTCCATGGGATTTTCCAGGCAAGAGTACTGGAGTGGGTTGCCATTGCCTTCTCCATGTGAGGTCTACTAACTCTCAAATAATAATGCTGGATATTTAAAGATAGTCTCTCAAACTTCTAGAACTCTTAAAGGGGAAGAAAAGAAATTCCTTTATGATCCAGAAATTCTGTTGCAGATGTTAGGAGGTGAAAAAACCCAGAAATGCATAATGTCTACAGATGGTAGACATTTCATAATCAGGTTGAAATTAGCCCACAATGAGGATTTTGCTACTCTTGCTGCCTTGTTGCCTTGTCTCATTGTTTTCTTTGAGGTTTCTTCCAGGCTTCTTTCCTATCTTGAAACCCTCAAGCGTATACAAAAGCATTCAGTATTCATGATGGACATATTTGAATTTTTTCGGTCTTTACCCGGGAAATGAGTATTTTAGACATGGTTCCCAAAGTTCTGTGAATGTCAGCTACTTTTTTCAGTGATCAAAAAGACTGGTTTTTAATTCATTTGTTTAAAAAA